>NC_138185.1:19897052-20172052 GCF_964194105.1 Spermophilus citellus
AAATTTCTCTGCTTCTAGACTATGTCTCAGAAAACCACCTATCGCATGTTCTTTCCAACACATCACTCCTGATTCCAATGCTGTCGATTTGGAGAAGGACTTTCATCTCTGCCACTCTGTTCTGCAACCCTCTAGATAGATATATAAGGATTCTACAGTGGTCATTAGGATTTTTGTTGTTTGGGTTTTTAAGAAATTAAACTCCCCCCCCCAAAAAAAAAGAAAAAACAGTCAAGAATCACAATGGAATAATGTCCCTTCCACAAATACCAATGACAGACAAATGCAGTGCCGCCCAGTTCCAAGCTGCAAACTCCAAAAGGAAAGATCAGCTCTAGAAGCCGCCAAAGCCACCCCGTCACCCCCACCAGCTACCATGGCTAACATTTAGATGGAATCTTTTAAAATATTAAAACAGAAATAGATAATATCTAAGAAACACAAAAATGATTTGACACTATGTATATAATTTAATTCAAATCATAGACCTCCCTAATCAACATTTAATTGATGTAATGATGTTTTTCATGACAGAAAATAAACAAAATATATAAACAGAAACATCTTCCTTGATGTTTAATGACGACTTAGCAGCTCTTTCGGCCAGAGCTACTGAGCCCTAATAAACAAATGCTTAATAATCAACTGAAATGCATTTCTCTGGTTATTGCTTTATTAAATCAGGATCCAACAACTTCCTCTGTGGAATATTCCTTCCCTTAGGGGAAAAAAAAAAGTAGTTGGAAATGGAAGAGGCTGTCATGACAGGTTCCTTCACGCCCTGAAGGTCAGCAGCAGGGTTTTTCTCTCCACCCCTGCAATCTAAACTTCCCACCTTGCAGGCACCCTGGGCCTTACTGTCCCAAAACAAAGTCAGCCTTGTTTTCCCAGTTTGGGTTTTGTTTTCAAGAGCTCCGCTCAGGGGTGATCCACGGAGCTAAACATCCCTGTAAAGTGCCTCAGGCAGTGCCCGGCATGCAGAAAGCCTCAACCCGATGGTGATCCTTGCTATTGTCATTTGCCGCCAGCATTGACGTCAGAAGCCTAACTTGCCCCTGTTCACCAAGCACAGGCGGAATTCACTCTGGTCACCCCACCGGTTGACCAACTCCCCCGGCGCAGCCAGCAGCCTAATCAGCTTCTGACCCAAGTCCATGGAAGGGGCTTGGTGCAGCTGCTGAAGCTCTGAGCTCTTGCTCCTTCTCAAGCACTGAAAGTTGATGTCACCTCTGACACCCAGGCTTCCAAGAGGAGAGACCTGTGTTTGGACCCCATCTGGACAGCTGGGGTGTCTGGCCAGGGTATGTAGGCGTCTCAGTGGTCAGCTTTCCAGGTAGAGATGAGAAAGAGCAGTGGAGGGGGGGATGTTTAGGTGACTATGAGAAGGACAACAGTGACAAAACAAAGCGAACACACTTTCTTACCACTGGAACATTTAAGATACATCATAACCACCAGGGTGACAAGAGGCTCATAGGAGAGATAGGCCTGTGCTCAGTGGTCCCAGGGCGCCATCGTGTGGCCAGTGTGTGTAACTGCCACAAGGGCCCTCTTCTGGGCTCTTCTGGTCTGGGCTGCTAAGGTCTCTCTGACCCTCACCCAGGGAACAACTCCTTCCTTACACCTCAGAGGTCCCGCAACTCGTTCTCTCGGAGGAAGAGGAACAGAGGGAGAATAAGAAGGAGAGAAAGAAAGCAGAAGTCAGAGGGGAAGGACAGTGAGACCTACTAGGCAAAAGCTAGTCTGAAGAGACCACAGCTCTTGGAAGAGTCGAGAGAAAACTTCCACGTGACCAGGAAATCACAGCGATGAGGATGGAAGCCCAGATACCTCCCTGGGGAGCCGGACTCCCAGAGCCTCAGTGCTGGGAATCTGGAGAGAGGGAGGAAGCCAGATGTGGGGGAGGCAGGGACCATAGCTCTCCCCCACCATCTCCCCTAACCAGATACAGGCTAGGGGAGTTCCAAGCAGCCTCCTCCCTGGCTCTAGACAGCTGTGGAGAGTTATCTGCCTGCCCCGAACCCCGTGATTTTTTGGCCAGGTTTGTGCAACTCCACATTATTGGAGAGGAACTCGATGTATTTGTTTTGTTCCAAGGTCATGTGCTGACTTTTGGAAGGTTGTTATTGAACACTCGGGCTTGGGAATCAGACTGGGTTCCTTGGTATCTCCACTCTATACCTTTGGTGGCTGTGTGAACCTGGACAGGTTGCCCAACATCTCTGTGCCACCCTTTCCAGATCTGCTAAATGAGGGTGTTATATTACATCGTTTCCAGAGGTTTCTTGAAGGTAAAACAAGGCCACATACACACAGCTAGATAGTTTCATACATAAGAACTGACTCTGTTCCCAAAACATCCCGGGAGTCATGGGTACCATCATCTCCCATTTTACAGGTGAGAAAATTGAGGCTTAGAGAGGCTGTGATTGGCTGGAGGTCCTATGTCAATCAGGGGCAGAGATGTGACTCCAGGTTTGTCCAAATTCAGAGTGTCCATTCACTAACTCTCCCCATCTGACTGTGAGCTTGTTGGAAGCACACTTCTCATCCTGGCTGTCACTGTCCTCCCCTGGACTTAGCACGGTGACTGGCATGTGCAGGACCTCAATAGGTATCTGTTGATTGATTGATGAACTAGAGCAGCATGGAGTCCCCCACCGAGTACCCCACACTTGCAGGGCCAGGGCTGAGTCATGAACCCTAAGACCACCACTTGCTCAGGCCACCCCTGACCCTGCTTCCCTGCCGTGGCCCTGGCCTTCCTGCTGGACTCAGCTTGAGAGACTGCAAGACCCCAGCTCTCTGTCCCCTGCTCCTTGGGGGCTTTCCTGGCCCCTCCAGATACAGTCAGGCTCCCAGGAGGCCCAGCCCAGACCTGTGGATCACCTGGCAGGGTTGTCCCCTGTCCACCTACCTGGCTCCCTCTAAGTGGACAGATCCTGAGAGGCCAGGACCAAGCCCATCTCCCTGTAGCCTGGGACCCTGAGGAGCACTAGAGGGTCCTCAGCAATAGAGGGAGGGAGGGCGGAGGAAAGAGAGGGAAAGGAACAGGAAGAGACAGGAAAGAGGGAAGGAGTGAATGGGGGACATGAAGAGGAAAATGAGGAGGAAGGCGGGAGGGGAGGGGAGGGGAGGGGAGGCAGTGGGAGAAGGAGGGGAAGCAGAGGGAGGGAGTGGGGAGCGGGCAGCAGCCCCACTGCCACAGCTACCCTCTGGGACCTTTCTCCCTGGCCAGGGGCAAGCAGCCCTCCGGGAGGCAGGTCTGGCACCCTCGTGCCAACCTCCTGCCCTCTCCAAGTGCTTCCTTCCCACCACCCCTCTCCTGCACCAAGGCTGGTGCCAGCACCTGACTCAGGATTCTCTCCTAGTCCGCACTTCCTCCCTCCCCGTGCTGGGCCGCAGTCTGCCGAGCTAACACACCTGCCAGTCCTGTGCTGACACACAGCTTTTTACAAAATGAGAAGAGGAAAATGGCCAGGATGATGTTGGGGTGGGATGGGCCCTGCCGGCTCCCCCGGCTAGGGAGGAGGATTTCTGGGGATGACTGACCGGGGGGTGTCTACAGCGGATTCCAGGGGAGAGGAGTCCTTCCCCACTTCCCCCCACCCTCACACCCCCTGCCCCTCCTACACACTGAGCAGGACAGAGTGCCTCCCACTGCGGCGTGGGTAGACAGAGCAGGCTGCAAAGGTGCAGGAAGAAGACCCCCACCTCAGATGGAATGTCAGGGCGGCCCTTCCTCCCATCACCTGCAAACAAGGCCCCCCCAAATCGTGCCAGGAGACAGCAGCGAGGTTCAGCAGCCCCAGAGCAATGTGACAAAATGAAATGCCCCTCAAAAGCATCCTGTTGGCCTACCATGCTCTTGGTGCATGGTTTATAAGACACCCTTGGTGTCCTGTGTGCCTGGGAGAGATGAGGGAGAGTTTAATTCCAGCAGCTCTGGGGGTGGGGAGAAAAAGAGAAGGGACATCCCCAACCAGTACCTCCAAACCAACAGGCAGGAGAGCAAGGAGAAGCAACGGCGCAGCTGCCAGCACTGGATCTGAGGACTCAAATTCCCTGCAGGAAGCTGCTGCCCTCACCCTACAGAGGACAGTTCAGAGAAGGGAGTTAAGTTACCCAAATTCACACAGCCTGTAAGGGATGACTCAGGATAATCAAGCTCAGGCCCTAATTTTGGATGTGTTTCCTCTGGAAAAAGTCCACCAGTATGAATTGCCAGAGATAAGTCTAGGGGAAAGAGCTTGATGGGAATTAGGAAGGCGGGGGTGGAACCAGGTGGGAAAGGAACCCAATTAACTCCACTGGGATGACAAAGGCCACCGTGGCTATAATCAGCTGCCTCTAGCAGTGTCTCAGCCCTCCTCTTCCAGTCCCACAATTCTCTGCCACCCCAGGCCTGGTTGCAAACAAAAAATGGCCCTAAAGGTAGCAAATAATTCCCTTTGGTACCCAGGAGGTCAGAACCATGGTGAGGTCAGAGCAAAGCAAGGCCCACAGACTGGGAGCCAGGAGCTAGAGGCAAGGTCGGGCCTCCCCAAAGGAAGGTGGAGTCAGAGGAGGGTGTGACATCATTGGGAACTGTCTTACACCTCCTTAGGTGGACCTCCCAACAATCAATAGCAACCCCACTTCTCCCCAAGAAGGGAGCACCCCATGGATAAATGGTAGCCCCCAGCATGGGCAATCCTTCACCCTGGGGCATGAAATCTTCAGCTGCTTTAGCCCAAAACCATGATGATCTTATAGCAATTGCACACCCATTGCTTTGGAAAGCAGTGTCACACTAACCCTGGAACAGAAATTAGTTTTATGTGTCATCTGTGATCTATTGGTAATGTCTGCTTAGAACAGAGGATATAAAGGGTGAGAGCTGCCTGCTGCCCAGGATCCCACCCCGAGATCAATTAGCCATGCCTGCCAAGGACAAAGCCCAAGAGCTTCCCACTGGCATTCGGCTGCTCTTGCCACCACCTCACCAGGAGGACTGAAGGGAAGGGGGATGGAGAAGAGATGGAGCATCAGATTATCCAACAGCCAGCCATGACTCCCCTGAGCAGGGTCACTTCTGTGGGTCCTCATGTCATGGTGTCATTGCCTTGTCCGACATGAATAAATTCCTTTGCTACTTAAATGAATCAGATCCATTTTTTCCAGCCAGAAGCTCAAGAACCCTAACTTGCACTCTCCTTCCTTCCTTCATGCCTCCAAGATAGTACTAATAAACGACCCTTGTCTTTAAGAACCTTATTGAAGTTTTGTAAGTAGGAAAAACGATTCAAGAACAAAGAACAACTTCTAATTTATGGCTGGACATGATGGTTCCTAAGCGCATATGGGCCATTTCTTGCCCTGGGAATTTATTCACACCCTTTCCATGGGCCATGACTACTTTCCATAGTCTGAATCTCAATATCTATCTCTCTCTCTCTCTCTCTCTCTCTCTCTCTCTCTCTCTCTCTCCACCCCTCTCCACCATCTTTGTTCTACTCTTTCACATTTCCTGTCTTCTCTTGCACTGTTCTCTAGGACCCTCATAAAATAAAGCCATCGCCTTCTTCTACCACCCTGAGCCATCCAGACTGCCCCCAAATGAGGTCCTCACCTGTCTCCACCATGAGGAGCCATTTAAGTCGCCATCCACAGCCCACATTTGAGATGAAGGCAGCCCCTCCCTAAAATGCAGAAGCGCAACCATTTTATTTTTAAAATCGCTTCTTTGCTTTTCCTTCCCGCTGCACTAGCCTGTCACCTGGTGAGAACACAGTAAATCATAATTATTACTGTGGAGCCCAGGGAAGGGCGGGCACAGAAGCTGGTGGTTCTCACTTCAGGTGCATGCCGCAGTCTCCCAGGGTTTTTTCAACCACCCAGGTACCCAGGACCCACGCCCGGGGATTCTGGTTTACTCAGTTGGGTTAGGGACCTAGCAGGTGCCCAGGTGGCTCTCCTGGGAAGCTCCATACTGTTGGCAAAACTCAAGAGAGAGGCCCACGGCAGAGGGGACGGGGTTCAGCAGAACCCACATCCTCCACCTGGACAGCCTCCAGGTGGACTATATTTCCCAGTGTCCTAGGTGCAGCTGGGTGCGGCCAAAGAACTGGGTTCAGGCCAATGGGGAGTGAGTAGAAATGAGACCGAATCCTGTCCATCAAGCCTCCTGCACAAAGCTCTATGCTCTCTTCACTGCCAGGCCAAAGGGAAGGACTCCAAGATCCCAAAGGAAGGCAGAGCTGCTAGGGAGAGATGCCTGGATCCCTGTGTCACCGCGTGGAAAGCTGCCTGCCCGACACACGTGTGAGAAATAAGCTTCGACATCAAGGGGCTGAGGTTTGGAGGATTCTCTATTATAGGAGCTAGAATTGCCTTAACAGTAGTTTCCCTTTCTAGAATATGGCCATGGAGACTGGGGCCAGGATCTCATCTGCTGAATGGGAGACCGTTGGAAATTCCTTGGAAGGCAAATAACCTGCACCTCCAGCCCCCTCTAACTCCCCACTGACTCCTAACTGGAAGACTATCCCTTGGTGGGGATTCAGAGACAGCCGGAGAGCTCACTAGACACCTGCTCCACCCAACTGGTGCCTCACTCAGGTGTCTTCTGAAGAGGCAGGCCCCTTTTGCCCTTGGTCCTCCAAGCGCACTGACAGTCCTGGGTTCCTTGGACACACAATGCTCTTTCCTGCCCCTGGGCCTTTGCACTTGCTGTCCCTCTGCTCATGATACTCTTACATAAATGCTTGTGATGGCTGTGACCTCCTCCCCCAGATCCAGCTCAAATGTCACATCTTCAGAGAGCCCCCCTCACTTCCCTGTCTCAGCTGGCACCCTGCACCCCATCTCTCTGTCAGCACCCAGTCTATTTTCTTCAAAGCACTGGCCTCAAACCTTAATCACACATTCATGTGCCTCCTTGCTTATAGACTCCATCTCCCAGGGGATGAGATGCTTCTCCAGAAAAGACGGACCTTTTCTTCTTAGGATAAGCACAAAGCCTGGCACAGAAAATGCTCAGTGACAAATGATCCAAAGTTAGCCTAGTGGGGGGATTGCAGGCTTCACAATGCCACCCCCAGGTCTGGAACTCCAGATAGAGTCACAAGGTCAAGAACTTGCAGACCACAGTTAACCACCCCACACCCATCCATTGCAGGGGCACCAGGGCCAGCAGCTTGGCTCATCATCAGAGCCAAAAGCAGACCCAGGACTCGTTAGTCCACATCTCTTGGGATGTGGTTCAGATCACCATTATATGAAGGGTGCCCCTGGAGCTGGGTAGGGCACAGTCAATGTAACTGTCCATGACCACACTAGACAAGCCTGAGGTCTGCCTGGGGCCAGGCCGAGCAAACCAGCACTCCTGACAGGGCTCCATGGTGCAGCCATGGGAATTGGCTCAACCTTCCCTCAAACAAAACTGTCCATGAAAACCAACACAGAAAGGTGGAGATGCTTTGGCTAAAGTAGGACAATCTGCAAGTCCTGTCACGAGAGGCTTCAGAACCCTTTAGGGAAAGGAGGGCAAGGACACTCGGCCCCACAGACAGGGCGATCATGCCCCATGGATAAGACAACTGTGCCCACGGGTGGAAACATATACACCTTGGTGCTGGTAACAGCTTATTTCCCTACAGACTGAGTCGGGTCCCTGCAGATACAGGTGGCTCAGACGCCAAGAAGAGACCCAACCTTCCCTGGGCACAAGACAGATACATGGACTCTTCCTGGACCACGGCCAGACCTTCTGCTCCCACTGCTCCTGTTTGCTTCCCAAGCAGCGGTCTCCAACCCAGAGGGAAAATGCTGGACTCCTTCAGCGTGTCCACTCTGCCTACTCCCCCACTGGAGCTCAGAGGAGACCGGGAAGAATTCCCAGGCAGCTCCTTTGAATAAAGGGCAACGTCCCCTGGGACGAGATAGTACACCCACTGTTCTTCACTAAAAATACTCTCTACTTGCTTCTGTTTCACACCTTCCTGTGTGATTCGGGTGGCGCTCTGCTGTAGGAAGGATTTACAAATCACACATGGAGACATACCTGTGTACCTCTCCACACATTACGGATTCTTTGTCAATAGCTTTAGACCCAGTTGGCTCATTTTTACCACCCCTTGCCCTCCCAGCTCTCTTTATTTCCATAATCTGTTTCTTCTTCAGGTCATTTCCCCTCTGGGCTTCTTCATATCATATAGTCATAGACTCTATAATTTTATTCCCCTCAAAGAGGTCCCCAACATCCCAGATCTGCCCTTCCCCGTTCCCCTAACTCCCCTCAGCAAGTCCCCAGAAGCCCGACTTGTTCTGCCTCTGACCCATTGGCTCCAAATCTAGGACCCATCTGTCCCAAAGAATTTGATGTGACCTTGAAGTATCCCCTCCCCTCCACTCACAGAGGAGGTGTGGATGTTCCAGACCTTATCTCTTGCTTGTCCTATCTCCTTAAGGATAACGGGTTTACACTCTGGAGTCAAATTCAGGTCCTTTCTTCACCATGTGCTCACTGTACAACTCTGAACTAGTTTAAAGAATCTCCAGAGACTCGACATAGAGCGTTAGACAGTGCTCTCCCCACACCCCCTTCCCCATGCAAAAAAAAAAAAAAAAAGGTACATCCCTGACCAAAAAAGATAGGCCCCTGGGACCTATGAACATTGCTTTATTTGTAAAAGGGTCTTTGCAGATAAAATTCAGAATCCTTAGATGAGATCAGCCTGGACTACTTGGATGGGTTCTGAATCCAAAGACACATGTTCTTATATCGGTCAGAAGACACTGAAGGAGAAGGTGGTGTGAAGATGCAGACAGAAATCAGAGCCATGTGGCCACAAGCTGAGGGAGCCAAGGAACGGTGACAGCCACCAGGAGCTGAAAGAAGCAAGGATGCATTTTCCCACGGAGCCTCCTGACAACGCCTGTGTTCAGACCTTGGCCTCCAGGACTGTGAGAGGATACATTTCTGTCAGTTTAAAGCCATCCATTTGTGGTAATTTTTCATGGCAGCCCCAGGAATATAATCCACGGGGCTGAGTCTTCAATGAGACAACCCACGGGAAGCCCCGAGGACAGAGCCCATGATCCAGCAGGAGCTCAGAAAGTCAGGCGACACCATCACCATCACCATCACCACTGCCACCATCGTCACTATCATCCTCACCATCACCCTAACCATTACCATCACCATCACCATCACCACGGTCATGGTCACCACCATCACCGTTCCCACAGCCTCCTCGTCCTGGTTATCATCCTCGTCATCGTTGGTTCTACATCCACTGAAAACACCTTCCTCCAGGTCATCGGTTCCAGGTGGAGGCTCTCAACATGTCCCTGTAGACGACTTTGCCTGTGTCCTCTGCTCTAGCATCTTCTCCACGATCGAGAAGATATTCGTATTTTTGTACCTGGCTATCCAGCCTTTCTTGAGAGGATCCTGCTTCATCCTGATGCCGTGTCCTTCCCTCGGTTTGGTTATTAAAACATCCTTTCATTGATGAAATGATGAAAGATGTGGCAGCTGTTTTATAAAGGTCCTCGTCTTCTAAAAGACTTGGCCTCCTTGCGGGTGTCCCGTTTGTTCGTTTCATTTAACTGGTCTGTGGAATGTAGAAGTCTGAAAATTAAAACTCTACTGTGCTGTGTGTGTGTGTGTGTGTGTGTGTGTGTGTGTGTGGTTGTGGTGGTGGTACTGGTACCGCAGGCCTGTACCACTAAGCTACACCCTCACCCTTTGTTATTTTTCATTTTGAGACAGTCTCACCAAGTTGCCCAGGCTGGCTTTGAACTTGTGATCCTCCTGCCTTGGCCTCCTGGGTGGCTGGGATCACAGCTGTGTACCAGTCACCGTGCCCAGCCTAGTATCTTTTTAAGTCCCCCACAGCAGGAAAGGGAACCTGGGTGTCAGGAACTTGGAGACTTCAGATGGGGCCTGCTAGGGATACCGGGGAAAAGGAAATGCCCGCTGCCAGGATCACCCCTGATCCCCCTCCCGCGGGCCCCTGCCTTTGTCCTGCCCAAGGCAACCTCAGGAGGGAGCAATGCCCAGTGGACAGTCTGGGCTCAGTGACGTCCCTGGGCCCGGGTGACAGGAATGGGGAACCAGTTTCCTCATCTCCACAGCTCCCAGGGGCACCTCAAACACGCCTGTAAGCGAAGATGGCCCCAGCCACGCACCCTGACCCTGGGTCCCCAGCCCCAAGAGCCAGCCCTTCTCAGAATTAGGGGAAGCTGAGATCTGAAAAGCCGGCCCCCAAACACATCCAACCCGAGAACTTCTCGATTTGGATACACCTGGGGGAGGGGAGGGAAGAGGACAGGACCCGCCACTTCCCGTGTCCTTAATTTGAGGCTCCGAAAGGAAGAAATAATAACAACAATAACCAGCCCCGTTGCAGCCACAGCACTTCCCGCCCGTTAAGGCGTCCGAGAAAGTGCTGACGGGGACGGCTGACAAGCCGTGTGCATTGTAATTCACACCAAACAGCATCTCCAGGGCTCATGGATTTCTCATTGAAAAATTATGTGATGTCTTTTTGGAAACCCAATACTGAGTTATTGATATCGCGCCGGCAGCCCGCCCGCCACTTCCAGCTTATTAGCTTTGTACTTTCTGAAGGACTTTTTTTTTCTCCTCTAATTTTCAACTTGGTTTTCCCTTTTCAGTTTAAATTGGATCACTGGGCTTGAGTGAGTGTCTGTGAGTGTGTACCTGGGGAGGGGGGCTCTGGATTCCTGGGGCTGAGGGTCCTTAGAAATGCATCTAGATGCCTGTGCGCCTCTGGGAGGGCATAAGGGTCCATCTGGGTGTGCAAACATCTCTGTGTGCTTCTTTGGGGGGGGGTGGCTTCTAAATCTGCACACTTGGGGGCCTATCCATGTGCAAATGTGTGCATTCCATGAGTACCTTTGTGTCCAAGCAGCCACATGCCCTGATGTATATATAAGTGTGTGTACAGGTACATGTGTAGGCGGGAGTGGGGTCGTATATATGGGTGTATTTATAGATGTATCTTAATGCCTGAGTAGCCACGTGTATATTACTGTGTGTACAGTGGCAGGTATGAGCAGGGACACACACAGTGTGTGTATATGTGTACATGTAGGTGTGTGTGCATGTGGACCTATGTACAGCTGCATATTTACGTCACACAGGAGCCTTGTGAGTGTGGCATGTCTGAAAGTCTATTTCCATTATCTACAGGGGTCTCTGGTTTTCAACACACACTGGTATGTGTGACTCCATGAGTCTGTGCGGCTCCAGGAGTCTTCAGGTCTATGAGAGGCAGCATTGCCAGGTTGTTGAGAGCCCAGGTTCTAGGACCACGCAGCCTGGGAACAGACATTAGTTTTGCCTCTTGCCAGCTGTGTGATTTGGGGCAGTTTTCTTGACCTCTCTGGGACTCGATTCCTCATCTGCAAAGTGAGAATAACTGGACCTTGCTGAATAGAGCTGTTGAGAGAATAAAGCATGCCATAATATTATATCATGTAAGCTCTCATACAGCAGGTCTGCAGCCCAGAGCCCAGCATGCACTCAGTCCACTTGAACCTCAGCATCCCGCAGCACACGTGTCGGAGACTGCAGCCCAAGCTGAGAAATGGGAGCCCCTGTGACCAGCTCTTACCTGCCGACCTCCCAGCGATTCAGATGACTCACGCCTGACCTCCTGCAGGCCTCTTGCAGAAAGGCCTAGGGAGCTGACAGCCTGGCCCCACTCACTTTGGATCACACTGCCCGGTGTCAGACGTATCCCTGTCCTTGGGCAAGGGGTGCAGAGGTGCACCAGGAGATGTACCGCAAAGAAGGGGACAAAACACACAGGGGACACAGTGCTCTTAAGGAAGCCCTTGGTTCTAACCTTTGGCTCTCCAGGTGGGCATCAGGGGATGGAAAGGGGTTCCACAGAAATCCTAGAGACCCAGGAAGGGGGGGGGGGGCTTGGGTCCCCTCCAAGCCCTCTCTGTTCCTTGCGGGTGGGCAGGCCCTGGTGCTGAAGGCTGGCAAGCAGAATCCCAGCTTCCAGAATCTGGTGAGGATAGAGCTGAGTTTACAGATCTACATGGCCCAGAGAGGGGAAAGGATCACCTATCTGAGGCTGGACTTCCCATCAATCTAGGAAGAATTCATTCCAAATGAAATGAAAAAAGATGAACGTGACATTCAGCTACTTGCACCCCAAGGACACTACATCTTCCAAATCTGGTGTGTTTTACACTCACAGTGCACAATTCATATTGCAAGTGCTCAATGGCCACATGTAGCTGGTGACCACCGTTTTGGGCTGAGCAACTCCAGACGTCCAAACAAAGAGGACTGTCTACCAGGCAGCTTCTTAAGCAGTCCAAAAATGCCCAAGTTCAACGCCTGAGGTTGAGGGCAGCACAGGGACAGCCCAGGAGAAGAGCAGGGGTAGGGAGCCAGGTGCAGGCCTGTGAAAGGGGGTACAAAGCCAGGCATAGTGGTGCACACCTGTAATCCCATGAGGCAGGAGGATCTCAAATTCAAAGTCAGCCTCAGCAACTTAGCAAGGGCCTGTCTCAAAATAAAAAGATTTAGGGATGGACCTCAGTGGTTAAGTGCCCCTGGGGTCAATCCCTAAACCAAAAGAGAGAGAGAGAGAGAGAGAGAGAGAATGGGGAGCAGAGGGAGGAGGTGACAGGAGAGAGCCAACTGACAGTCAAGCACCAACAAGTTCAAGTGCTAGAAATGAATGACATTCAGAGCAGGTCTGTGGGGCTGCAGGAAGGAGAAGGGGGAAGGAGCCTGGGAAGGGAGACAGTGGGTGAGGGTGTGGAGATCCCACAGGTGCCAGGATCTTATTTGTTAGGCGGGTTATCCCACTTGGCCCTCCCAGCCACCCAATCAATCCACTGAAGGAGGACGTCTGGGAGCATTTGGGGTTCTCACCATGACTGAGGAACCCCATGGGTGGGGAAGAGCGGGGCCAGGTGGGGTACCTGCCAGGCAAAGCAATGGAGTGTCCCACTGATGATGACAGCAAAGTGCCCTGTTGAGAAATACTCCGAGACTGGCCTCATTTCACAGGTGAGGAAGCTAAGCCTCCAGAGGTCGGGGGAACTCTAGGCACAGGGCAGATGTTCCATCAGTACAGTTTGAATGAATGAATAAAAGAGGCCTTAGCACTTATGTGGACCCCTGGGACAACTCTGTACCTATTCCTGGCCACCCTCCCAGGAACCCCAGCATCCAGAGGACAGCTGGGTCTGTGCATCCCTTGGCCTCCTCTGATGACCCTTGTCTCCATCCCACCCCATGGTCACAGCTGGGCCCCAAGCTCCTCTTCCAGTCCACAGCTTTCTCCCTCCTCTGGAGGGTAGAGTGGGCCATGGAAAGACATTCTCAACTTGAAATCAGAGGATCTGGGCTCAGACCTCAGGTCCTTGGGTAGGCGACCTTGGGAAAGGCCACCCCATCATTCATTTGTCCACACACCCATTCCTTCATCACGCATGTTCTGGCTAAGAACAAGTTACCTGCAAATGTGACAGTTAGGTCCTGCTCTGCCCCTTGCTAGGTAGATGAACTGGAGGAAGCTCCCTAATTTCTCTGTGTCAACATGTCCTCTCCCATAAATCAGGTAGTAACAGTCCCTACCTCCTCTCTCCTGGAGAGAAGATGAAATGGACACTCAGGTAATGCGTTAGCCCAGGGTTTATCAGTCAGTCTGCAGGCAAAACTTATCTACTGACAATAGTGATGGGTGGGGGTGGGGCTCAGGGGTAGAGTGTTGCCTGATGTGCCCAAGGGCCTGGGTTTGATGCCCAGCACCACAAAATCAAAATTATCCAGTGAGTATCTATAATATGCTTTGGGGCTGAGGACACAGCATGAACAGGACAGAAAATGTACCCAGTCTTCAAGGAACTAATGTTCTTAGTGATGAGAGTAGAGGGACAGTAAAGCAGCCACAAGAGTGTGACTCTCCCTAGGAACTAGGTCAGGGCCTGCTCATCTCCCAGCATCCTGTGCATGAAAGGAGGCGCCCCCGTTGCCGTAACTCACCGTGAGACCACTGGCGGGTGGAAATCAGGCTCTTTGACATGAAAGTGAGACAAATGCTTTGGAACCAGGAGACTCTGAACCCAGTGAGTGTGGCCGCCTCCTCTGGAGAGACACCTGGATACCCCCTGCCCCGAGTTGAGCTTGGATGGCCACCAAGCTCAACTCTCCCAGAATCAACAGCTGCTCCCATACCGTGCTGACAGCCCAAACATCAGTACCAAAAAAGAAAAGCACCCTTTTATTTTAGGTTTCCTACCAACATGACTGATGGGAACACACACACACACACACACACACACACACACACCCCACACACACACACATATGCATGCACAATTTTCCTTTTTTTTTTTTTTTTTATCTAACAGAAGGAGAAAAGCCCCAAGCATTCCGTTCCAACCCCTTTCCATGGAAAAGGTGTTCCGCGCAGTGCCCCAGCAGGCCTGTGTGACTGAGTTAGAGTGTGTCCTTTTTTTTATTAGATGAATTGCATCATTAAATTACATTATAAAAGCTAAAAATGCACCATTAATTTTCAAAAACAATAGTAAATACATCTCATTTCTAATACATGATTCTGCATTTAATTTTTGCCCGGGGCCTTGCCTTTTTTTTTTCCCCAGCCTTACCGTCTCCCTTTATGCAGACTATATAAATGGAGCTAAATTGCCAAAGAAATTTTTGCCAAATGTCCGTAATGTGAAAATAAATGAATTTCTAATTGGCTGTTGCAAAAAGAAAAATTACTTTTTGATCTCAGCTCAGCCAAGCAAAAATCTACCTAGCCGGAGTAATAAGATGCAGGCCTATTGCAGGCAATGAGCAGAGAGACAAAAGGCCCGGGAAAGGGCTGCACAGAATTGAATCTCTTCTCTCCTCCCTGCTTCCTTCGGGCCCTCTAGGAAGTCTGACCCCCAACCAACCCAGAGGAGCGGCCATGCATGGTCCAGCCTCCACAGGAGTCCAGCTCCGACCCTTCAGGGGAACCCTAGGGTCTGGATGGGGCATGGCTGAACATGGCAGAGTTCAAGTTCATCTGCCCTTCCCCTGGTTCTCCAACCCTGAACTTGACCTCTCTTAATCTTGAACTCCTCATTTCTAAGATGGCAATCACTTCTTTCTTTTGCAGTTCTATTAGATAGTAATCTTTCTTTTATGCTATGAGTTGAATTGTGTCCCCCGCCACACCAGAGTCATATATTCAAGTCCTAACCCTCAGGACCTCTAAACTTGATCTTATTTAAAGACCTTGAAGCCATTATATTGGGCCTTAATCCAATATGAGAAAGAAAACGTGGACACAGATGCATACAGAGAGAGGAGCCTCCATTGGCCAGAGAGAGGAGCCTGGAACAAACTCTTCCCTCTGGCCCTCAGAAGAAGCCAACCCTGTTGACAGACACCTTGATTTTGGACTCCTGAAATGTGCGACAATTCATTTCCACAGTTTCAGTCATCAGTCTGTGGCACTCGGTCAGAGCAACCCTGGCAAACGAGTGCTCTAGGTTTGAGACACTGACCAATGTCACAGACCATGCATGAGCAGAAGCAGCCCCCGGAGGTTCCTCTTATCCCAGCCCTCTCCCAGGACAGCCCTGGAAGGAGGGCTTTAGGTCCAAGAGCGTTGACCTTCATTCCTTGCTCTGCCTTTGCTCCCAAGACCGGAGTCTCAAGGACTGTAATACCTCTTGACCACTGAAGTCCTCTTAGGACCTTCTCTGATCCCACCCCATATCCGACCCTATCATTCCCTTCTCTGGGCCAAGTGTTCCCCACTAGGCAGCCTGACGGAACCCCTGCAGATTCAGGCCCAACCCATCTTCTCTATCCACTGCCTCAGTCCATTCAGGCTGCTCTAATAAAATATCACAATCTGGGGGGCTTCTAAGCAATAGGAATTTACTTCTCCCAGTGCTGGGGGCTGAAGCCCAAGATCAAGGCACCAGCAGATTTGATGCCTGGTGAAGGCTGCTTCCTATTCTATAGATGGCGCCTTCTCACTGTATCCCTACATGGAGGAAGGGGCAAGGCCATTCTCTGGGGCTCTTTTCATAAGGAGACTAATCCCATTCTGACCTAGTCACCTCCCAAAAGGCCCCATCTTCTAATGCCATCACCTTGGGGATGCGGTTTCAATGTGGGGAGGGACACAAACACTCAGGCTGCAGCACCCATCCTCCATACCCCCAAAATGGCAGCATGCTTTTTAGAGATTGATTTCTGTGCATTAATTTTTTTTCCTCCTCTTTTCCTTTTGACCTGGTACCTAGAACCTTTTGAAAACCTTTGCCCCTCAGCGTTTTGTAGAGCAAAACCTAGTACCTACCCATGCCTGTTGCATTTGTGTCTTCTACAATAAGCTCAGAGCTGTGGAGGAAAATGGAGAGGTGCCCAGGCAGGAGGGTCAGAAGAGGACCTAGACCCAGAAGCAGGATCTCTTCCACCTGAGTGGACAAGACAGGTGGGAGGACTTGTCCCCCCCCCCAGTCCTACATCCTGCTGGGAAGGGAGAACAGAAAGAAGCAGGGACAGGACACTGAGAAAGAACTGGAGCCAGGAATGGCGGTGCCCACCTGCAATCCCAGTAACTCAGGCGACGGAGGCAGGAGCATCACAGATACAAGGCTAGACTCAGTAATTTCGTGTGGCCCTAAGTGACTTAGCAAGACCTTGTCTCATGACACTTGACAGATGTACAGGGCAGCAGCATAAGGCTCCGAGCAAGCCCCAGGCCCCGTCACACCCAGCCTGACACAGAGGTCAAGCCCCACTGGGAAGAGTCACGGGCCCAAGGACCTCTGTGGACTCAGACTGTCAGCTTGCCAGCCCCATTGAGAGCAGGCTCGAGGACTTGGCCCCCTGTCTGAAGCCCCCTGAGCATCCTGGATCTGCTAAGACCTCAGAAGCAACAGGCCCTTGGAACTGACTAATTTCCCACTAGTTCATGGGGCTCCAGGGTGGGGATTTCAGTTACATTTAATCAATTTAAAGAAAAGATCTAATTGGATACTTTTTTCGTATCTGAATTTTTGCTGTGAGCTTCAAAACACCACGTTCCTCTAGAGTCACACCCCAGCTCCTTGTCATTTCCCAAACATAACTAGTTCTTTCCTTTCTACTTTGCATGAGCTATTTATTCTTTCTGCCTTGAACTACGTCCTTTCCACTTGAAGAACTCCTGCTCACCCACAATGCCCCGTCTCCTAGGTCCTCTCCCATGAATGCTTCCCTAGCTGCCCTAGGCTGGGTCTACCACCCTCCAGACTTCCCAAGGAGCTTCCAGAAGGCTCAAAGAGGTGAAAGGACTTGGCCAGGATCACACCATTAGGGAGTGGGGAGTGGGCATTCAAATAGGGAAGCCTTTCCCAGGACCCCAACTCTAGGCTTCCACTCCTCCCAGGAACCCGCTGAGAAGGAATCTGTATTCGGACCGGTCACTCCAGCTGCTTTCCTATGGGGTCCTGTGAGGAGCCCCTGGGATCTCAACCGCTCAGGCCCTGGAGACAAAGGTTTTAGAGAGGGCAAGAGAGCTAGGGACCAGACAGGACCAATTCAGGCACTAAGAACAGATCTCACTCCCAACCCAAAGTCCAGAGCCAAAACCCCTCCAGGGAGGCTCCCACCTGCGTGTGGCTCAGATCACAGGCTTTGGGGTGAATCTGTTGGAGCAATAGTGCAGGTGGTGGCTGCAGACCTGGGGCCAGGGTTCCCAGGGAGGAATCTCAGGCCAGGACTGGGCACGGGTCCCAGGCTGCAGCCCTGGAACAGGAAAGCTGGCTGAGGTCCATGAGCAGAGGGCAGGCCACCAAGGCCTAGGGGCAAAATGGTAGGAAGGTACCAGGAGGGAGAGGTGCATGTCCAGTACCAGCAAACCTCCTCTACCCAGGATGAGCTGGAGGTGGGCAGTGGGAGGCTGAGCCTCTCTAGAATGCCTCCAGAATCATTATCACCCCTCCATCCCAGCACAGGGGAGCTCAAGAGCCAGCAAGGGGGATTTGCACATTGATTTCCCTACAGAGAGCAAAGAAGAGCAGAGATACAAGGCAAACCGAGAAAGAAAGAGGGACACCGGGTGTCCTGAGCCTCTAGCCTGACCTCCAGTGGCCCACTTCATGCAGCCTTTCTGTAGATCCTCAGAGCTCACTTGACTCGGGTATCTGTAACTTGCAGCCTCTGAGATCCACTCAGTACACCAGGCTTGATCTGATGTCCTACCCACCCCCTGTCCCTTACAGCAAACCCCCCAGGGGATTCTTCTACCTGCAGCCCAAGCACTTCCGGTCAGGCCCCAGGCCCCCCACACCCTGCCCTGAGCCCCTTCCCAACATCCCCACCGCATCTCACACGGACACAGGCTGCTGCTGATCCCCAAAGCCCCAGATGACTCTGAATTTTGAACCACGAGTCAGGCTGTTTGTAAAAACAACTTCTTTTCCCTTTAGTGTGCATATTAATTACCCCGAAACAGGTGCAAAATCAACCTCGTTTATTATTATTTCTTTGAGCCCATAATGGCATTTGCTGCAAATAAATCCTGTTAACCCGGGGATAGGATTTATGGCCCCAAATTTACACCAGCAGTTTAATCATAGCACCTTTGCTGCAGACAGACTTTCTCGAGAACAATTTGCCCCACGATTTGTCAATGGGAAAATGGCCTCATATAAATGTTCAGAGGAAATAAATGCTAATCCAAAGCTCGGTCTTTCATCCTCCTAATTGCCCGGGGAATTTAAAGGAGACAAACTTATTTACTCACAGCAGGAAGTCAGCTGTAATAAACCATCACAACTGGGGGCTGAAATCAGTCCCCAAGGAGGAAGGGGAGGAAGGCTAGGGACCCACGAGGGCAGGGTGGGGTGGGGAGAGGCAAGTGAGGCCACTGGTCTTCTCATGCCCAGTGGGCCAAGGACCCTCCTGCTTTTGAAAGAGGTGGCCTCTTTAAGAATGGATTTAAAGCAGATGAATGGTTGGGCTGACAGAGCAGGGCCTCCCTCAACCCTCCCTGGGCGCCCCCTGACTCCCAAATTGGCTATAGGAAGGATTCCTAGAGAAACGGGGAAATTAGGTCCCCAAAGTGTCCCCAGAAGAAGTGCAGGGAGGCTCAGAGGCCAGCCAGAGGACCTGGCTGAGAGGCTACCCACAGTGCAGCTGGAGGCAAGGCCCTAAAAATCAGCCTCTCTACAGGGAGGCTGAGCACTACCCCAGAACCCCGGGCTGTGGCCTGTAGAGACCTCACATGGTGCACGGGGAAGGGCGGAGTAAGACCCCCAGTTCTCACGCACAGCCCCTGGGGGGAAGGAGGGACCCAGACAAAGCTCAAACCTCCACCTTCATCTTCCTGGGAGACTGGAGGGCCCACTGTGGGCTGTCCCTCTCTCCCCTGCAGAAGGCCAGGATGGTTAGTCTAAGGTGGAAAAGGCCCTCCCTTCCCAGGGACCTTATAGCCAAGTCTGCCAAGAAGCCACTTATCACACAGAACGGGAAACACATGGTACATCCAGGGTTCCATTCTCTTGGACTAATATGCCTCTAAAGGTGTGCAGCCCACAGCCTGTTCTGGGATTGTTCACATAATGTCTTGGGACAGAAATACTCAGAGTTTCCCCCATGTTCTCCTCTCCATGCCTCCCTGTCCCCTGGGTGGAGGAGCATCTTCCCCGCGAAGACAGGAATATCAGGGTCCTGCTCCAGACTTGTGTCCTCTCTGCCCAGCTCTGGACTCCCCCCTCCCTGGTCTCCAGCTCTGATTAGGTTTACTGTTGCCATCACCCTCATAGGGCCCAGAGGGTCTGGGTTTGAATTCGCACACAGCCATTAACCAACTAAGTGGCCGTGGCCCTTTATGACCCTTTTTCCTCCTCTGTAAAACAGGAATCACGATGTCCTCCAGGATGCCCTGGGATTAAAGGAAACAATGAGTGCAAAGTGCTCTGGGACCCTTCGAAGCCCCCTGGAGGCCATGTCCACGCTCTGCCACCACGAGGGGTCCCTGGAAGTGCCCTGTGCTCTGGTCTAACGAGGAAGATTTTTTAAAAGTAACATAGAATAGAGAGAGATGGTCTCACCAAGAAAGCAGGACAGCCCCGGGGGATGAGAGTTTGGGGTGGAGTCTGGTGATCTCAGCTACCTGGAGCAGCAGCACCTGGCCTGGCGGTCAGGGGAGGCCAGGTCTCCTGAGAATCACTCAGGACAACACAGAAGACACCTGAGCCCCAGTGCAGGAGGGTCAAAGGGCGGGACAGGGTGGGGGGAGGGTGGCTCCTTCATTAGCCTTCCTGGCCCCCAGGGCACCAGGGCACCGCTAGAGCTGCCACCAGGTATGGGGTGGCTCCTCCTTGAAACACCTACAAGGTGCTAGGAGTTTTACGGCTTCGTGTCCAAGCTCATGGCACCCTCAATGGGGTCATTTTGTTTGAATTCTGCCTTTCTCTTCAGCAGACATCACATAAGACCAGGGACAGTGTCTGGTTCCCCCAGATCCCGAATACGAAGCACGATGCCTCAACTAGGTCCTTGATATTTGCTGAATCGATGCATGAAGGACCCCAAGGAGGTGTGTGGTCATCACCATTTGACAGGCGGGGCTCAGACAGGAAAAGGGACTCGTCCCAGGCCACAAAGGTTAGGAAGAACTGGATTTAGGGACAGAACGGGGAAACCCTTCACGGCCCCTCTCTGGGCCAGCCATGGCAGGGGTGCCGACTGCGTTCCCCAATTTGCTCTCCTCAGCAGCTCTGGGACCCAGACACTCCTGTCCCCATTCCACAAAAGGCACAGTTTGAAGCAGGTGGAAGTGGCTAGCCCAAGATGGCCAAACCTGCTGTCCCACCATCCTGCTTCCCGTGTCACATCCTGCTCCCCATGAAACCCACCCGGGACAAGACAATGGTGCTGCGAGAGGACACCTGGACTGTGGCCACAGATGTCCCAGTGACATTGGGCAGGAGCCAGGAAGACGCTGCCACTCAGGGAGCCCCCGAGCCTTCAGAGTCAACGAGAATGAGAGGGACAGGGGACACTGAAGGAGGCCACGATTGGTCTGCATGGCAGGAGGGCGGACATCAGCACCCAGGGACGGGGGACCAGTGCAGCCCAGGAGAGGCACCCGGGAGGGAGAAGCTGGGGTTTCCATGAACAGTGGGCCCAGCCCGAGAAGGTCAACCCTGGCTCAGATTCAAGCTTTTAAGCCCTTTAAATTAATATGTGAATTTATTCTCACCATTAAAAAAAAGGAGTCATACAAAGTAAAAAGAAGAAGTTCCATCTTACTCGCTCCTATTCCTCTACCCTAGGAGGTAAGTCCTTCCCCTGATTGGGTCCTATCTGTTTCTGTTATCATTTTTTTCTTTTTACTCCCTGAAGGGGGGATTGAACCCTGGAGTGCTCTACCCCTGAGCCACATCCCAGCCCTTTTCATGTTTTACTTGAGTCAGCATCTCAATTAACTGCAGAAGGGCTGATTTCAAATTTACAATCCTCCTGCCTCAGCCTTCCAATTGGCTGGGGTTACAGGAGTGAGCCACCATACCTGGTCCTTTCTCTGTCACTCTAAAGGTCTTAACACACCCATGAGTGTATGCATATGAGCACAAACTCACACACACATGCACACCCAGCTATGTATCCACGGTATTTTGTGTGCTTGTATTTTAAAATAATGGTATCTTACTTGAAGTGACTGGGCAGCAACTTGTTTTCATAACTCAGCGACGTGTCTTGCAACGTTTCCATCTTGATAGAACCAGATCGACTTCCTTGCTTTGAATGGCTAGGAGGCAATTCCACCAGATGTGCCCTAGTTTATTTAGCCAATACGGCCGTCGGGGTAGTTTCTATTTCACTCCCCTCTTGAACTAGCCCACCTCCCAACTCACAAGGCCAGCTCACGTGGCTCTATTTCTTTCTTTTTTTTTTTCAGTTGTAGGTGGACACAATACCTTTATTTATTTATTTTTATGTGGTGCTGAGGATGGAACCCAGGGCCTAGAACATGCCAGGCGAGTGCTCTACCACTGAGCTACAACCCCAGTCCTGGGCTGTTTCTTGATGGGACAGACTTCAAGACGCCCTGGCCGTGGATCCCATTTACCACAGTCACCCGCTGCTGCCATTCCTTCCACATTCACGCTCTCCCCAACACGCTTCATCCCCTTTGGCTTCATGCTGAGGCTTGAAGTACTGGGCCTGGCTCCAGCCTCAGCCAGCTCAGGCTGCAGTCACAAGGTGCCACAAACTGGGGCTCAAACAACAGCATTATGGCTTGGAGATGAGGTGTCCCCCAAAGCTCCTGTGTTCATACAGGAATGTTCAGAGGTGAATTGATTAGATTCTGGAAGCTGTGACCTAATCAGTAGATTGATCCATTTGATGGGTTAATAATCTGAATGGATTACAGAGTGGTCACCATAGGCGGGTGGGATATGGGGGAAGGATGTAGGTCACTGGAGGGTGTGCCTGGGGGCTTTATATCTTGTTCCTGACTCCTCTGCACTCCCCGCCCTCCATGTGTCTGTCTATCTGTCTGTCTGCCTATCTCTCTCCCCATGCCCTTCCTGGCAGCCATGAGCTGAGATCTTTCCCCCACTGGGTCCTTCCACCTTGGTGTTCTGCCTCACCGAGGGCCCTAGGGCCCAGAGCAATGGAGTCAACTATTCCTACTGCTCCCCACACCCAACATATAGAGGTAGAAAAGGGACAAGATACACACAAGGAACATTTCCAACCAAAAAGAGAAGGATCGGGAGGCGCTTTGCCACCCCTGGCTCTTAGCAATACTGAAATACAGCCCAGCACATGTGGTAAGACCTTGTGCTTCCAGGAGCAGGGAACAGCCCTGATCAGAGTCCAGCTCTGCTCCTGAGAAGTGATTCCCTAGTCCATTGTTCTCCACAGATCTTCTCTCTCCCATATGGACTCTTGATTTTCCCCTCATCATCTTCCTTCTTTTCCCATGAGCCATAGCTGGACCATTTTCTAAACCTACTTCCTGCTCATAAGAAACTGGAGACTCAGGAGTCTGTCTTCCTTTTGTACAGTAAAAGTCACTTTAAGTGTAAGGTTTTGATGTTTCCACCAATACAACTCTCTTGAAAATGCTACGGGTTTCCTATGCATCTGAGTGAGGCATATTCCAATTGAAATAGCCTCCCCTCCCTCTCCTGTAGAACCCTATGATTCTTAGAAGCCCTTTTGTTTAGCTGAGAGGTCTGCTAGCACAAATTAAACCTCTTGGGATTTTAAGAAGGAGGCTGAGAGCAACACCTTTGATCTGATCTTTAGTCCCAGGTTTCATCTCTCTTGGAGCATTTCTTACTAAATAGGTGATTGAGATAAGAAATCAGCCACAAGTCCCAGGCCTTCCATCTCTCTCCAAAATACACTGGCCGTGGTCAGACTCTGTGTGGATGCACACTGCTGTGTAGAATCTTCTGGAAGAAGGACAGCCCCCTTCCTCTTGCAGGTATGGACACTGGGGTCAGGGCGTGGTCCCACCCCATAAAGCCATAAGTGTCAAAACTGCAGTTCCAACTTTCCATCCATACCCGTCAGAAACACCTGTGGAGCCCAACCTGAGTGCCCTTGTAAGCACTGGGAACAAGACAGCAAAGAGACACGTCCTGTCCCCATGAAGTCTACCATCTTATTTAGCAAGGAAACAAATATATTGCATGTCAGATGGTGATGGAACCAAAAAATAAAATAAAATAAGAAGTAACAAGGCAGGTGCAGGGTGATGGTGAGCACCCTCGGTCGTGGGGGCATGGGGCTGGGGCCGTTGCTGTTTTCTAAGGGATGCTCAGAGATGAGTCCTCTGACACTTGACAGGAAGCCAGGGACACTGCACAGATATCTGGGGGAAGGGCGTTCCAGGCAGGGGGACCCTACAGCAAATCCTGGAAGCCTTTGGTGAGGAAGAGCGAGTGAGTGGGCTTCAGTGGGAGCGCAGAGGAGGCCAGGTCAGAGAGGCGAAGGAGAGGTGAGGAAGATGGCGGAGGTCTGGGAGGAAACTCACGCAGGTCTTGGCTTTGCCCTGAGTGAGAGCCAGGGATTGGTATGATCTGGGCTCCGTTTCCACCAAATGCCTCCAGAAATTCAACCTAACAAGTTAGGACACGCTTGTTCAGGGATAGGGAGCTCTGATTTAAGGTGGGAAAGGGCTTCCTCCCACATCCAGCCCGTGGGGACACCCCACCTCTCCGCCCTGCTGCTCTCTCTCCCTTCTCCCAGCCCAGGAGACACCCTCCCTTCCCCTCCTCCCCGCAGCCACTCACTTCCCCAAGACAAATGGCAGCTCCTTCCTGCCCATCCATCACTGCTCCCAGGCCCATCCATTAGCGGCCGGTCCCCCATCCTGCCCCCAGCCCCGTCGTCCTTGCTTGGGGATGGGGTCCATTGATCAGAGACCCATCTGCCGCTTGTCACATCCTGGCAGCCCTGACAGCAGGAGACAGAGCTGTTGCTGGCCAGGCCAGCCTGGGGCCAAGGGAAGGAGGCAGCTGCCCCACCCTGGGGGCTGGAGCTGAGGCCAGAGCCCCTGCTGGATGAGGGAGGGGGTGCAGGGGACCAGGGCTGGCCCCATCCCAGAGGTGCTCCCTCCATCCCAGAGGGGCTCCCCCAGGCAAAATGGAAAGTGCGTCCACAGCACAGGCTTGCAAAGGCTCCCCAGACACCCCTCATCTGGGCCTAGCCCAACTGGGCATGCAAGGCTTGGCGGTCAGGGGAGGGAAGCAATTGTGGACGGCAGCCCTCCCTGAATCCAGCTCCCCCTCGGCCTCCGTCTGCCTCACCACTAGACCTCCCCACAACGGGACTCTCTCCCAGGTGTCTCACCAACACCAGGAGCTCCCTGGTCTGGACACAGTCCCTGGCCCCTCCAGGCCCGCTTGCCACCCTCCTCCCTGATACTAGGTGACCAGGGAGGTGGCCCAGTGGGGACTGCTTGCCTTCTGCTACTGGCTGGATTGGCCAGTGGGAGGCACCAGCAGAGACCTGAAGGAGGGAGGAGGGGCCTAAGGTGTCTGTCCCTGGGCCCTGTGGTTAGTGGGGGGTCAGCCATTGGCCTCCACCCAGCACCCCTCCCTGCAGCTTGCCCCAGCTTCTCCCCGCCCCCAGGTTTCTCCCCAGGCTCCTGCCCGTCTTAGCCCTCGGCCCTGCTTCCCCGTGTGCAGTTTCCCTTCGTTAAACGGCTCTCAATGACCTGGTCCCAGGGGTGCAGAGTGGATGTCCAGGACCCTGTCCTGGGGAGACAGTGAGAGCCAGAACTGGTGTGGACATACTCCACTGCCCTTCAGACGTCCATTAACACAGATTCAGAAATAACATTGTTAGGGATGTCAGGACAGTGACCAGGGAGCTCAAGGACTCTGGGAGGAGGCTCCTGTGGGACCATATGGGCGTATCGTGGTGAAGCCGTCCTGTCCACCAGCCTTCTCTCCCTGCCTCTCCGAACCTCTCACACCAGCCCTCCCCTCGCACACCGAAGACTTTGCTCCCCGGCTCAGGCTCCTGTTCCCCCAAGTGCTGCCATGATCCCAAGGGAGTCCCCTCTAACTTAGGCCACCCACCTGTCACCCCGCTGCCAAGCATCCCTGCCTCTCACCCCCACTGACCCTCCCTTCACTCCATCTCAGCCCCCCCCCTCCCGTGGTCAAACCACTACACAGCCAGGCCCAGCCGCAGCAGGGGCGCTTTAGAAATTTTTTTTTAGATCAGCTCATATCTGCACACTGTAAATTCCTCCAATTAATCTCAGCAAAGCTCTCCAGGGCTCCACAGAATATGCTGATGTGTGCCCACAGGGGCTGAAGGGGACACACCACCACAGAGGCACAGTTGGTGTGACGGGTCTTTCAAGATGAATAAAGGAGGGGTGGGGTTGGGATGTGGCTCAAGTGGTAGCGCGCTCTCCTGGCATGCGCGAGGCACTGGGTTCAATTCTCAGCACCACATAAAAACAAAATAAAGATATTGTGTCCACCTAAAACTAAAAAATAAATATTAAAAAAAAAGTTGGATAAAGGGGCCAAGGACTAAGGAATGGCCAGGAAAGACAAGGGACAGATTCTCCTTCTAGATCCTTGAGAAGAGCAAAGCCCTGTCAACACCTGGATCTGATCCCACAAGACCTGTTTAGAACTTGTGACTTCTGAAACTAAGACAACTCATTGCTGTTGTTTGGAGCCACTAAGTTTATTTTGTTACAAGAGCATCAGGAAACTAATACAAATTTTGGTTCAAAGACATCGTCTCCTCCAAAGTAAGCCTTGACCTACCTCCCTGAGCCTCATTTTCCTCATGTTTAAAGGGGGGTGTCCACACCCACCTCGGGGAATGTCAAGTACATCTGAGTCAAGCGCTAGAAAGCTATGCACTCAAAGGCAATTTAGGGATATTACTGTTGGGGTTGTGGCTTGCACCCAGGGGCAATCCTGGCAAAGTCTGGAAGCCCTTTTGAGTGTCCCAGCTGTGGGACCTGGTGCTACTGTTGGGTAGAGGCCATGCACACTCCTGAACATCCTACCAAGCACAGAAAGACCCCTCCCCTCAGCAAGTCCTGCTCAGTCCAAAATATCAGCAGTGCAGAGGCTGAGAAAAGGCTGGAGTGGGCTCTGCACTATTAAAGCTCGTCTGTCCATCTATCTGGAACTGCCCAGTGTCTCACCTCCCAGCCACATCCCCAGGCACCCTGAAGACTTCCAAAACAGGCCCGCTCCTACTCCTGCAACTCAAGTTTCCACCACAGGGTGGCCCTTGAGCTAGTGCCTCGCAGGTTGCTTGAGAGCCTGGAGTTCACAAATTAGTCTCCTCCATTCGGCTTTTCCATTAAAAGCCACGCCCTGCAGGAACAGGAACCATGTTCAAAGAGCTGTTAGAAGTCTCCTCTTTCTACAGCATCTCCACACATATCTCTCCTTTGTTTCTCCAAACAGTTCTTAGGCACAGGTATTATTTCCATTTTACAGAGAAGGAAACTGAGGCTTAGGAAAGCAGTTCTCCTCCCAAACCAGTGTCTCCCTAATGGCTGCTGGTCAGAGCTCTGCTGGCCCTGGAGTTCCACTTGGATCAAAACCCTGATTTCACAACTCAGAGTTCAGAGCTTTCATCCGGGGCACTCTGGGAGCTGCCCTGCCGTGGCCTCTCTCTGTATCGTCCACCTGGGATGTGCTGGAGGCTCATGGCCTGCACCAGGTGTTTCCCAAACATGTCTGCACACAGCAATGCCCTGGGAAGCTTCCAAAAGTTCTGATGCCTGTGTCCTGTCCCAAGATTGTAATTTAATTTGGAAATTTTTAAAGGTCTCCAGGTGATTAAAATGTGATAAACCCGAGAACCACTGCATTCGCTGGTGTTCTTTAAAATAAACTCCAGTTTTCATGTGTGTGGTACTGAGGATTGAACCCAGTGTTGCTCTGCCCCTGAGCTACAGCCCCAATCCCTTTTAATTTTTCATTTTGAGATAAGATCTCACTAAATTTTCCAGCTAGCCTCAAACTTGTAATCTTCCTCCCTCAACCTCCCGAGAAGCTGGGATGACAGACATGCACACCACACCTGGTAATAAATTCTATTCATTTCCAAGTACTTGACACACTTAACTTTTCTACAGATACAAAATGAAGGAGCAGAGGCCTGTCTTCCTCTATCCCTGTGACCCAAAGTCTCATTCCTATTCCTCCCTCTTCTCCCTGCGCCAGCCCCATCTCCCTCCTTTCTTTATAAATTTTCCAGCCTCGGCTATTTTGTTATAGCAACAGAAAACAGACTAGGACACATAGTTTAGACAAAATTCCAACATGGACAAGTGCTAGGTGTTCTAGAAGTAAAAATGAGGCTGTGTGGCTGAACCATAGTGATCCAGGAAGCAGGTAGGAAAGAAAATTTGGAAAGACAGGGAGGGGCCAGGCAAGGCGCAACAAGAAGTCAGAATGTTACCATACATACAAATAGACTCATTTGAAGGCTTCAGGGCTGGAGGGAATGGTGAGATTTCCCTTTTACAAAGCTGCTTGTGTCTACTAGGTAGACAAAAGGCTGGAAGCGACCAAAGGCTAGGGCAAAAACAACAGATTTTGAAGCCAGGTGACCTGGTTCAAGTGGAAGGTCCTGTCCCCTTGCCCAGGTGCCAGAGACTCTGACGAGCACATTAACAAGGCCAGCTGGTGAGAGTTAAAGGACTGGAAGAATTGTTGAGGTTTTCAGAGGGTTAACTGAATATCTGCTGCATTTGGCAGGGGAGGGGTATCAGCAACTGAACCCAGAGGTGCTTAACCACTGAGCCACATCCCAAGCCCTTTTTTATATTTTACTTTGAGACAGGGCTTCACGAAGTTGCTCAGGGCCTCACTAATTTGCTGAGACTGGCTTTGAACTTGCTATCCTCCTGCCTCGGCCTCCTGAACCCCTGAGATTATAAGCCTGCACCACTGTGCTCTGCTCTGATACATTTTGAGAACACAAACTTAAATTTAAGTGAAGAACCAGGCTCTCCGAGCCTGCTTTTCTTGTCTGAGACAGACAGCCAGGAAATCACTGGGGCTGCACCAGTCCACCTGCCACAGTGGGGCAGAAATGCTAGCTAAAGCCCTGTTGAAGGGTCTCTGTCTCAGGCCTCTTCCCTGCACTGCCCGAAGCACCTCACCTCTGCCCCCCTGGGGTCAAATGTGCCCGAGAGCTCTGGTGGGAGGGCTTCGAGGCCCACACTTCTGCAGGGTGACAGTCCTGCATATCAGGGCACAAATGGTGACACAGCCTTTAAATGGAGCCACCTGGAGCAGGCCCAGGACACCCCCTGAGCAGGACCAGGGTGCTAATGGGCGAAGGCTGGCAGGGGAGCCACGTGGATGGCCAGGGAGGAAGAGCCCTGTCTTAAGGGCACATTAAGAAAACAGGACTGTGAGAGGCATTCGAGAGGCTGGTGGCCTCAGAGGGCTGTGGGAATAGAGAGGGACGCGTTTTACAGCTGGAACAGCCTTGAGCCTGTCTAGATGCTGATGGGCAGATCCAAGGGAATTCTCCATAAATCAGGGGGCATGAGGGAAGGTAGCAAACTCTGTGTGTGTGTGTGTGTGTGTGTGTGTGTGTGTGTGTGTGTGTGTGTGATTGAGGTCAGTGTGAGCTGGAGGCCCGAGAGAGCCAATAGTCTGATCCAGTCCCAGTACCAGAGGCTCGAGACCCAGGGAACCAAGGTTCCCACTCAGATCCAAAGGCAGGACCAAAAAAAAAAAAAATTGAAGTCAGGCAGAAGGAGTTCTGCCTTGTTATAGGAGGACTGGTCTGTCATGATTGGATGAGGCCCACCCTCACTGGAAGAGTCATCTGCTTTCTTCGGTCTATGGAGTCAAATGTCAATCTCATCCAAAGAATCATCCCTGACCACATATCTGGGCACCCTGTACCCCAGTCAAGTTGACACATAAAATGAAACATCATAGCAAGTATGGTTGGAAATGTGTTTCTAGGCTTAGGAAACATTTTATTTAGGGATGAATTGTAAGTTTTAATCCTTTAATCCAGGTGACTTAGTACTAATAATTTTCTTTATCAATTTATAGACATTAACTTTTTGTTTTCTTCATACAAGTGAAAAAGATTTTGCCAAAAAAAAGTCTGGTCATCAATAAAATAATCAATAAATTAAATAAATAAATAAATATTTTTTAAAGGTTTCTTTCAGTTTAACTTTGGAGTTTTAGTTGAGGCAATGTCTTAAGATACAGGGGTATAAACATTTTGGAGGTCAAAATGAACAAATGTATCATGTTAGAGTTCGACTCTTACTTGGCAGTTTCACCCAAGGTCATAGACAAAATCCTACACACCCAGACATGAACTGCCTCTTTTTATACTTTCTTTTAATCTTTCATTTTTCTTTTTTTTTACTTTCATCTAGTTTTTTTTTTTTTTTTGGGGGGGGGTCATCTAGGATAAAATGAAGATCTCCCTTGACTGTTTTCCAAATAACCAGATTTACAGGTAGCATTTATGGAATAACCCAAGGCTCCCCTGTTGATATGTGATCCTTCACTTCTCGGTGCTGAGCTCTTACTCAGGACCACTCCATTGATTCGTCTGCCTCACCCTTCGCCTGTGACTCGCAGGTTTCATCATTGTGGCTTTAGCACACATTTGCATACCTGGCCAGGTGAGCTTAAGCAGGGCAATTATTCTCAGCTGGTCTTGTCTGTCTTTATTTTTTTCCAGGTGCCCCTGAGAATCAGTTTTCTCCCCTCTCACTTGACATGACGCGTTGTGACTGACATCCCCAGGGGCTGAGTCTGGTACCACATGGTGGGGGTGCTCGGCTATCCTGAGCTGCCCCTGGTGTGGTCACCCCCGCTGCCCTGAGCCGCTGGGGTTGGCCTGATGCAGAGGGAAGGCACCTCATGTCCAGGTGGCCCAGACCCAGGGGAAGAACTGTGTGTTCCTCCCCCCAACTTCTTTGGTGTTTCTGCTAAATAAAAGTCCATTTTTATCCTCACCGGAGCTGAGCAGGGAGATGTTTTACACCCCGGTCTTGGCCACCGTGATCTATGTCCCTTTTACAAACTTATCTCGGGCTTCTGCTCAGTTTATAAGCCGGGGCCATCTTTCTTCCCCGGAGCTTCCTTCCCCCGAGTCTGGAGGAACCTTGAGATTTCCTGCCGATGATTTAAAGGGCTATAACACTCGCAGGCTAGATTTGTTTTAGTGTCCATAAAACTCAAAAATTTCATAAAACAATTGGTGAAAATAAAATTACCAAAAAATGATATAGTGCCAGCAGACTGTATAATAGTTACGGGAGAAATGGAGACTATGATTCACTGGGGGATAAAAATGACAATGTATTTATTGCAGTGCACTGACAAGAAACTAATTTGTCCCTTTTACTTTTGAGACAGGGCAAGAATTCCGATTTTTCTCTTCTTGCTCTCACTCTGACAGGGGAGCCGTAGGTGGTGGCAAACGGCCGGGCTCCAGGGACTCGTGTGTGCGCGGGTGCGCGTGCGCACCAACAGCGAAGGGTTTGGATAAAAGCAAAACCGTGTTCTGCCTACACCTTGGTGAGCCTTGGAAAAGCTTCCTGAATATAGGTGACACGGGGGGGGGGGGGGGGGGGGGGGGGGTTGCGTGTGTGTGGCATCTGCTCATGGTCAGCAATAGTGAAGAAGCAGGTGGCATAAAAATGGTTCACATTTTACCCAGGTAAAGGACACATCAGGAAACATAAAAATATGTGAAAATTAAATTGAGACACTTGCCAGTGAGGGGCTGGGAGGGAGATGACTGCAAGGAAGCCCCCAGGAACTTCTGGGATCCTGGACACGTCCTGTGTCCAGATGGGCTAGGGCTGCACAGCTGCCTGCCTCTGCCCAAAGTCCTTGGCCTATGAAGCTAAAGTGCATGGGTTTATGTTACATAAACTATACCTCAATAAAGTTTTTATCTCTGAGTCCTTAGGTGGGAAGAAAGAAGGAAAGGGCAGGAAGTTGCCTCTGACCTGATCGAGGATGGTCAGACACACACAGTCTGGAACACTGTGAAGATGAGAGGGCACTTCCTGGATGAGTGAGCGAGCGCCCAGGCTCGTTTCTCCTCCAGAGGAAGCAAGAAGAGCCATGCACAGAGGCCTCTGGGGTCCACTGAACCCACTTCACGGGGTTCAGATTAGGGTTAAGGTGAGTTGGGCCTTAGGTCACCTAATGTCAGGATAGTATGTAATTCCAGCCACTTGGGAGGTTGAGTCAGGAGGTTGGAAAGCTCAAGGGCCGGCCTGGGCCACTGAGCAAGAACCCATCTCAAACCAAAGAAACTGAAAAGGGCTTGGTGGTCAGCACTGCTGGAGTCACCCCAAGGAAGGAAGGAGGAGGAGAGGGAGGAGAGGGGAGGGCGGGAAAGAGAGGTACCTAGTCGGCGACTGCTCTGCTTGTGGCCCAGATTCATCATGCCCATGATGGGGGTGGGGTTAGCTCATCTTCTGGGGTTGAGTGTCCCCAGAAGATGAACCTGCCTGTTTTCAAAATGGGAAGTTGGTCCTCCTGGGCCACCACCAGGGTCTGACCATCGGCCCTCCTGGGGCTCCGGTGATCTGGGGACTCACCTATCACCATAACACATAAGCCAATGCCTTAGAATAAATCTTCGATATACAGATTCAATGCAGCACCCACCAAAACACCAAGGCCATTCTTCACAGAACCAGAAAAAAATCAGTTGTCACATTCATTCATTCGTAAGAAGAAAAGACCCAGAAGAGCCAAAATGTTAAGCCAAGAAGAGCAAATGCTGGGGGTGTCACAACACCTGACCTCAGGTTCTACTACAGAGCTACGGTGACAAAACTGCATGGCACCGGCCTAAAAACAGACACAGACCAAGGGAACAGAATAGAAGACACAGAGACAGACCCTCACATCCAGCCATCTGATCCCGGGGAAAGGTGGCAGAAGCAAAATCTAGAAAAAGACAGCCTTTTAACAAATAGTGCAGGGACAACTGGTCACCCATATGTAGAAGAACGAAACCAGGCCCTTATCTCTCACCCTGCACAAAACCAACTCGGGATGGACCAAAGACCTGGAAACCAGACCAGAAACCCTGCAACTCCTAGAAGAAAATGTAGGGTCAATACTTCAGCTTCTGGGCAGCAGGCAATGACTTTCTCCATAGGATCCCTAACACCTAGGACATAATGCCCAGAGCTAATAAATGGGACAGCATCAAACTAAAAAGCCTCCGCACAGGTATGAGAAGAGAGAACCACAGAAGGGAAGAAAATCTTTGCTAGCTACTCTTATGACAGAGGATTCAGATCTAGATTATATAAAGAGTTCAAAAAAAATTTACACCAAAAAAATAAACAAATAAATAACCTGTCTAACAAATGGGCAAATGAACTGAACAGACACTTTTCAAAAGAAGAAATATAAATGGCCAACAAATATATGAAAAAAGTAGTGTTCAGTATCATTAGCAATTATGCAAATCAACACTACCCTAATGGTTTATCTCACACCAGTCAGAATGGCAGTCATCACAAATAGAAATAATAACAGTAAGTGCTGGAGAGGACGTGGAGAAAAAGGAACACACTTTTACACAGTTGGTGGGACTGTAAATTCGTATAACTGCTATGGAAATGAGCATGGAGCTTCCTCAAAAGATTAAGCATGGAACCTCCATATGACCCAGCTGTACCACTTCTGGGTATTTCCCCCCTGAAGAATTAAAGTCATCTTATACAGTGATCCATGCACCCCCCTGTTTAGAGCAGCACAATTCACAACAGCCAACCCTTGGAACCGGCTTAGATACCCATGAATGGATGAATGGATAAAGAAAATGTGGTCTACATACACAGTGGAGTTTCATTCGGCCATAAAGAAAAAAGAAAGTATGCCATTTGCAGGAAAATGGATGGAACGAGATACCATCATGTTAAGTGAAATAAGTCAAACGCAGAAGGCTGAGGGACATACGTTTTTCTCTCATAGGCAGAAGCTAGAGAGGAAAACGGAAAACAAAGGTGGGGTGGATCTCCTAAAAATCAAAGAGAGATCAGTAGAGGAAAGGGACCAATATTGTTGTCTGGGGTGCATGGACGAATATGCAACAGCAGACCCCATCAATATGTACAACTATAATGCACCAATTTAAAAATGTGGAAAAATAAATAAAGAAATAAATCTCTGTGTGTGTGTGTGTGTGTGTGTTCGTGCCTGCACGCTGCCTACTGGTTTCTGTTCCCTGGAGAACTTTGAGTGAAGACTCCTCAGCCATCAGGGTGGGCAAGGCCCCAAGAGGCTAGGGAGAAATGTCCTGCTCCTGGGAACCAAAGCAAGGCGCCGGGCCAGCCCCGTGGCTGGGGCAGTAAGTGGGGTCCCAGTCCCGGAGCCATGGAACCAGCAAGGAGGCGGGGACAGGTGGATCTGTGGCCCACACCCAGCTCTGCCCACCCAGTTTCCATCCTCTGTCCTCTGATTTCAGCACCCTAGTTTTATTCTGGACACCGCCCCTCTCATTCTCGGATCATGTAGATCGTGTGGAGCTGGGCCAACACTCAGGGCAAGTACCAATACATCCCTGGCCAGGTAAAATGTCATGTTCATGGGACAAATGACTGGTTCACACCAGTGCATCAGTGCTGGGGCTTTTACTGGAACTACCCTCAAAATAAAAAGGTCCTCTTAGCTCTATAGTTGCTCATCAGTTCAGACATGAGTCCGAGGCCGCGGCAGCTGTTTTGACTGAGAATGGAGAGCCAGGAAAGAAAAGAAGCACTGAAAGATAAAATAGAGCAGATTCCTGATGCCAGTGGATGATCTCCTGGATCCAGCTCTTCCTGAAGGCAGTGCATCTCTAAATGTCTCAATCAAACAAGTCAATAAAGTTCTGACAAATACCAAGTCTAGGACTCAGAGGAAAGGAAAAAAAAAAAAAAAAAAAACAGAAACAGCTGAAGCAAAGGGTAGGAGTAACGGTGGAAGACAGGAGGGGGATGTCAATCCCGACAGGGGATCTTGAATGGGGCGGGGCTTGGAGGGAAGGGAGGGAACATCGGCTGTCCTCCCAGAGACTTGGGATGCCCAACTTTCTAAAGACAGACTGTGCAGGGGATCCACTTTGCCCCTCTTCCCTGAAAGCCACCTCTCCGGAGCTGTTTCTGCCTGCCCTTGGACAAGCTCAGGTGTCATTAGGGGCTCGCAGCCAACCCCAGCCGGGATGGGAGCCGCTGCATCGTTAGCCAAATGCCAGGGGCGCTCATTATCCTCAGTGAACTTTGCAGAAGAGATGCCGCGCACCATCCTTCCCGGCTCCCCACCCTCTCTCCTCCTGCGACACCCCCTCACCCAGAACCCCATCCAAATCCTCCAAGTTCAACTCCTGGATGTCTCCATCCCCTTGGGTCCCCCCAGCCCAGGTTCCATCATTTCCCCCAGGCCATGTCAGGAGGCTCCCCCACATGTCCACCCAAAGCAGGGACACGGGGACCCCCTGACACAGGGCCCCAAGGATCCTCCTGTTCAAAATCGCTGTGCGGGGAACCTCACCTCAGCCTTGGCCGGGGGTGGCCCTGTTCCCTGGCAGGACACCGAGCGGCACCCAACAGAGAAGGGCTCCCAGGGTCCGCCTCTCCCCAGAGACCCCTGGAGAGCATCTGGCTGTGTTGGTCCGCGGGAGACTTCATACTGGACTCCAAGAAACCCACTTCCAGCCCTCACCACCCAGCACACACACACACACACACACATACATACACACACATACATACACACACACACACGCTAATTTCTCATTGCTTCTGCGTGTGCAGGGCCCCAGGTCCCTGAGCAAGGGACAAATGGACCTGAAATTGCAGGTTGGGGAGGGCAGTCTGAGATGCCCGTGACAGCCCCCCCACCAGGGACTACAGGGACAAAGGGCCTCCCCCTAAAGAGGACACTCAGACCCCACAGGTCTGAGGCCAGATTTTTTCAGGTCTGATGCACACAAGAGAAGACGGCTCTGAGCCTCGGCCTTCCCCTGGGTCTCCAGGGCCCCGCTTCCAGCCACGTGCTAGGGAAAGGCGCCTCCTCTCGGGAACCTGGAGATTCCTGTCCCCCTCAGGCTTCAGGATGCACCACCGGGAGCCCTGGGGAGGAGGCCCGGGGTGAAGGCCCCTCACTCCTCACAGCAGAGAGTTTCCTTCCTAGGCACAGCTCCAGTTTCAGCAGGGAGAACACAACACCTGGGTCTTTGGAGCCACCAGAACCCCCTTTCTCTGACATCCAGCGTCTGTGAGCCAAACTCACGAAAAAAGCACAATGCGACCCCGCCAGCCAGCTGAGCATGCGCCTTCCCGCACTCCCCGTGTGGGCAGGAAGCCCCTCCAAGTGCCCCAACAGGCCCCGCCTCCTTGAAGCCACACCCTGCCCCGTCCCCTTCCCTGGAGTGTGAGCTGGACCTAGTGCCTTGTTCCTAATCTAACAAACGTAGCATAAATGATGGGATGTCACTGGCTTAGTGAGGTTACAAGAAGACCAACGCCTCAGTGCCTGGGTGACTCTGCCATGTTGCCAGCCACCCTGGAAAAAGGCTTCAAGACAAGGAACCGAGGAAGCCCCCCAGCCCTGGCAACCATCCGCGAGGAACAGAATCCTGCCAACAAGCTGTGAGTGACCAGGGAGGTTCACTCAGTTAAGTCCTCAGCTAAAGCTGCAGCCCAACCGTGTGACAGGGACCTCATGAGGGACCTTAAGCCAGAGGCATCTTTCCTGACCCACAGAAAGTATGAGATAGTAAATGTTTGTTGTGACAAGCTTCTAAATTGGGGGTGATTTGTTACAAGGCACTGGCTAGCTGATACTCCTGGCACACAGAGCCATCCACCCTGTGCCTGTGGAATGTGCTTTCACCTGTGCCCACACTGAGTGTTCAGTTATTACCAGGGAAGCCTGGCCACCATACTGCTGCATAAAAATCGCCTCGATACTCAGAGATTTAGAAAAACTGCTGCTGCTTCCAGGGCTGCGCAATAAGAGGCTTGTTCATTTGTCTGCAGTCAACTTCAGGTCAGGCAGGGCCACTCTACTGGTCTCTGCTGGACTCTTGTGTGTACAGGTCACTTTCCAGTAAGATGGTCAGGGTGGCTTCGGCTGCCACACATGGGCTGCCCTCCACCTGGTCTTAATGGCCCTCGTCCTCCAGTGTCCTGCTCAGGCGTGGTCAGAGCAGCTGGAAGAGTTCTAGGACAGCCCATGGGAGCCGCAGGTACCTGGGAGCCTGGGCCTGGTCTGGCTCACTGTCCCTTCCTCCTCAGTCCACTGTCCAAAGCAAGTTTCAAGACCCACCTGGGGGCAGGGGTGGCAACAGACTTCACCTTCTATTAGGAACAAATGTGAAGTCACATCTAAGGAGCATGGATTCAGGCAGGAGTGAAGGAACAAGGACATGATTTGCAATCCCTTCCAACCTCAGAGGCATGGCGTGCAAACCTTCTCAGACACTCTCCGTCCCCTGGGCCCTCGTCCCAAGAGTTCCTGGCTCGGGAAGCACCCTGATCTTAGGGTCTATTCTCAGTTTTCATAACAACCCACACAATGTGTCACATGCCAACACGCTCAGAAGTCAACACACATATGCCCAGGCTCTCAGTCTCCCAAAGACAGGGCCACCGTCAAAATACAGAATATAGCACATGGACACAGAGAACCTGGGGACACAGACACGTGCGCTGGCTGTGTACTCAGCATGGACCTGAGCCCCGGGTCTGCCTTGGCTTGTCTACAATGCGCACACTCACATATTACCACACAGCGCGTGCAAGCAGACACACCAAGGTTAGGTAGCTCCGTCAAAGGGGGCACATGCATTTGCACACACAAGCAGATGGGTGCACACACTGGGATGTACACCATGAGCACACGAGAGCCACGGAGAAGCCACCGACCCAGGGCTCTGGACGCAGACACCCCAAGAGGTCTGCCCACGCTCAAGTCCACGTGCAAGCCCAGGCCAGGTCAGCACCTCCTGCCCAGCGTGAGAGCGCACAGACAGGCCACAGGAACCGCCGGAGCCCTCTCCACGGGGCTGTTTGCTGCTTCCCGAAAGATAAATGTCCTCCTCTCAAAGATGAGCTGCCGACCCCACAAATCACTGCTCCTCAGCTCCTGCCCCCTCCCACCCCCGGCCCTCCCCCATTACTCATCCAAAGGGGAAATGCAAAGAGTAATAATAATTAGACAAGGACAAATCACGGGCTTGGCTCCACTCAATAAAGGGCCGTTTCCCTGGCAACCAGGGCAGGTGCTGGGAGAGGGTGGCCCTCGAGGGCCCACATCGGGGGTGGGCATGGAGAGCGAGGTCCAGGGCTCAGCAGAAGAAGTTTAAGGGTCCCCAGATCTGGGGAGCCGGGTCGATCCAACCCTGGTCCCGGAGGCACTCACCAATTGTGCTTCAGAAGCACCCGTGCAGCGAGAGCAAGATTGATGGCCACCTGTCACGTCTCACACTCCACACTAAATGGTGCAGAGCCTATCGTTGTTTGGTTTGGTTTGGTTTGTTTTTTTCTCCCCCAAAAGCTTATCTTTTGCTTCTAAAGAGTTCAGGTTTCTAAGACAAATATTTTATTTCTAGATACCATGGCAAGTGCTTGTTTTTAAGTTTTTCAGTAGCACAAAAGTATATGAAATAAAAAGTGGACGTCCCTCTCCTGTCCACCCAGCTCTACTCCCTCGGGGTAGCACCACTAGTCATTTCCAGAACTTTCTATGACACATGCAAATACTGACGCAGCCAGTTAGATAACAGTAGATTTAACTCTTACACAGAACTTACTGTGTGCACTATTTTAAGCACTTTATGTCCATTACTCATTTGGTAGTATTCATCATAACTGTATCAACATAACTATTTGGTATGGTTTGGATGAGTGTCCTACCAAAGGCCCATGTGCCAAAGGTGTGTGTTAAATAGCCCCAGGGTGGTGGTAAAACCTTTTAGAAGGCAGGGCCTAGTAGGAGGAAGTTAAGTCATTAGGTATGTGCCCTTAAGGGGGATTGTGGGACCATAGTCTCTTCATCTTCCTGGCTCTCTTTGCCTTCTGGTTCACCGAGGTGAGAGTGGTCTGCTCTGTCACACACGACAGCTGTGATGTGCTGTCCTCACCAGGAGACCCAGTCAATGGAATCAATCAATCTTAGAGTACACCTTCCAGAACCCTAAACCATAAAAGCTTTCAGTCTTTACAAGTTAATTGCCTCAGGTATTTTGTTATAGTAACTTGAAGCTGACTAATACTCTAACACATACCCATTTTTTGGATAAGAAAGCTGAGGCATGGAAAGTTAGGGTTCCATAGCCACTGAGCAGCAAAACTAGGATTCAAATTCAGGCAGCCTGACCCAGAATCAAAACTCTTCTGATCTAGAATCAAAACTCTTCTCTACTGCCCTTTCCTGCCTGTTGCCATCCCCAAGACATTAATTTCCCCTTGTTTTCTGTTTTTCTTTTTAGAACTCTTGATTCCCCGAGTGTCTAGGAGGGAAGGGCTACACGGCTTGTTACAGAGCTGGGCCACAGGGTTCTGTAGCACTAGGAGGGCTGTGGGGTGCCCTGGGATGCTGCCACTGACTGCCACCATGTCCAAGCGTCATAAGAAGCCCCACACCTGGGCTGGGGATGTGGCTCAAGCGGTAGCGCGCTCGCCTGGCATGCGTGGGGCCGGGTTCGATCCTCAGCACCACATACCAACAAAGATGTTGTGTCCGCCGAGAACTAGAAAATAAATATTGAAAAAAAAATTCTCTCTCTCTCTCTCTCACTCTTCCCCCACTCTCTCTTTATAAAAAAAAAAAAAAAAAAAAGAAGCCCCACACCTTGGCTTGGCACAGGGAAGCAGAGCTTCCTGACACTGGATGATGGGTTATGTGGTTCAGGGACACCAGAAGAGGCCACCTGGGCTGGAAATGCAGACTTTCCAAGCATTGTGTTGGGCCAGACTAGCCTTTGGACGGCCCCTGATGGACTGGCAGGGAGCCACAAGCCGGCTGTCCCTGTGAGCACCCCACGTTCCCTGACCCGGCCCGCTCTGCCCCAGAGGCTCCCCACCATCCACACTGGGAAACCTCTAGGCTCAGCAGAGAGGCAGGGAGGGGCTCTGTTCTCTGGCTCGCTCTCGGCCTGCCGCCCCAGGCCTGGCCATTCCTGTGCCCTTCAAACTTCAATGGGAGCAATTTGGGCCTGAAGAGGGTGGCCCTGGATCTGGAGGAGTCACACCCTTACATGTTACCTTGGTGTCCATGGTGTGGCCCTCCACAGGCCATGGCACAGAGATTTCCTAGGGGTGAGCAGGGCCAACGAGGGGAAACCTGCTAGAAGGTCCCTGGGGGTGGGCCCCACAGGTTGCCCAGGTGCCTGGAGCAAAGCCCACACCCTGGGTCTCTTGAAACCACACATTGCTCCCTCACAGGCGCGGAGGCTGGAAGTCCATATCGAGTCTGCAGGGCCACGCTCCCTCTGAAGACTTTAGGCGAGAACCCTTCCTGGCCTCTGTGGCTCCTCAGCCTGCTGTGGCTTAGGCAGAATCCTCCAGCCTCAGCCTCCCTGTGGCTCTGTGACCTCACTTCTCTGCTCTTGCAACACCAGTCACAAGGCACCGTGGCACACGGCTGCCATCCCAGTGACCCCAGAGGCAGGAGGATCGAAAGTTCAAGGCCAGCCTGGGCCACTTAGAGAGAACTCTTCTCAGAATAAAAGCTTTAAAAAGGGTTTGGCTGCAGCTCAGTGGTAGAGCAATGTCCTGGCATGTGCAAGGCCCTGGGTTCAACTCCCAGCACAAAAAACAGAAAAAAAAAAAATTATTGGACGAGTGTCCACCGTAGATGATGTTGTTGGGGAAACATTCTTAGGACAGGAGAATTATAAAGAAAGGCAAGCACTCTAAATAATCTCCAGCCAACTCAGAAAACTAACACCAAAACCCAAATATCCCAGTCAATAAATGGGCAAAGGAACTGAACAGACACTTCACAGAAGAAGAAATACAAATGGTCAACAAATATGAAAAAATGTTCAACCTCTCTAGCAATTAGAGAAATGCAAATTAAAACTGCACTGAGATTCCATCTCACTCCAGTCAGAATGGCAATTATCACAAATACAAGTAATAATAAATGTTGGCGAGGATGTGGGGAAAAGGTACACTCATACATTGCTGGTGGGGGTGCAAATTGGTGCAACCACTCTAGAAAGCAGTATGGAGATTCCTCAGAAAACTTGGAATGGAACCACCATTTGACCCAGTTACCCCACTCCTTTGTTTATATCCAAAGAACTTAAAATCAGCATACTATAGTGATGTGGCCACATCAATGTTCATAGCAGCTCAATTCACAAAAACCAAGCTTTGGAACCAACTCAGGTGCCCTTCAACAGATGAATAAAGAAAGAAAATGTAATATATATATATATATATATATATATATATATATATATATGCACGCAGTGGAACATTACATAGCCATGGAAAAGAATTAATTTATGGCATTTGCCAGTAAATGGATGAAAATGGAGATTATCATGCTAAGTGAAATAAGACAATCCACCCCAAAACAAAGGAAGAATGTTCTCACTGAATTTGCGGGTGCTAACACACAAGAATAGAAGTTCATTGGATTAGATAAAGGGGAATAAAGAAAAGGGAGGGGATGGCAACTGGAAAGACAGTAGAGTGAATTTTACATAACTTTCCTGTGTTCACATATGAATACACAACCCATGAAACTCCACATCATGTACAAACACAAGAATGGGAAGTTATACTCCATGTATGTATGATATATCAAAACACATGCTACTGTCATACATATAACTAAGCAAAAAATAAAAATAAAAAACCCATCTTGAATTATAAATCCTATAATAAAAATAATAATTTCTAGCCAATACTCCTAAAAGTGCCAAGGCCCTAAAATACAATAAAATAAAAATAAAAAACTGTCATACATTGGAGGAGTCAAAGAAGAAGACATGATAACTAAATGCAATGGGGCTGGGGAGATGGTCTTGGATTTGATTCTGAAATTTAAAAAAAATACACGAGTAGGAAACCCAGAGAAGTCCAAAGTCTGTACTTCAGTTAACAGCATCGGACCCATGAGGATTTCTTGGTTTTGATAAACGGGATGTGGTTGTGGAAGACATTTCCACTGAGGAAGTGGAGTGCAGGGTTAAACAGCATTCCCGGGCATCCCGGAACTGCCTGTATTATTTTTGCAATTCTCTGTCAATCTAAAATGATTTCAAAATAGGATGACTTATTTTTAATAAATAATGATGATTGTAAAAGTATCACCACTGACCTTGAGGGAGTTAACTGGGGTGAGGGGCCCGGGGGTGCTGTCTCAGCCAGGGGGTGGGTACAGGGGGATTTGCTTGGTAAGTTTACTTAACACTGAACACTTCCCTTGTATGCGCTTTTCTGTATGTTTGTTTGTTCTCACAATTTTTAAATGCTAAAAAAAATAAAATAAAATAAAATTATTGGCCACAGTAGACATGTAGAAGAGAAAATTACCATAGTGAGAGAGGATTGAGGAGAGAGGAAGGCAAGCTCCCAGTTTTCGTCAGCTTTTTCACTGCTGTGACTAAAAGCACCCACCCAGAGCACCTGTAGAGGAGGAAAGGTTTATTTAAGGGCTCATGGTTTCAGAGGTCTCAGACCATGGGCAGCTGGCTCCATTCCTTGGGGCTCGAGGTGAGGCAGGACATCATGGTGGAGGGGTGTGGCAAAGAGAAGCAGCCCACATGGTGATCAGATAGCAGAGAGAGACTCCCCTCTCCAGATACAAATATAGGCCCCAAAGCCACGCCCCCAAGGCCCCGCCCCATGCCCCGCCTCCTCAGCCACACCCACCTGCCTCCAGTTACTGCTCAGTTAATCCCACCAGGGATTAATTCACTGAGGCTAAAACTATAGCCCAATCATTTCTCCTCCAAACCTTCTTGCATTTTCTCACATGTGAGCTTTTGGGGGACACCCCACATCCCAATCAAAACATGCCTGGTCCAGTAAAGAGGAGGAAAACATGGAGGGAGAGGGGTGGCATGTCTGTCCCCTCAAACGGTCCTGCCAATTCGTGCCCATTTCATATATACAGACGGCAGCCACACCTCTACCCTGCTGAGGCAGGGATCTTCCACGTCAGCCCACACACAGAGCAGGGCTCATCCTCATCCTGCTGCCAGCTTCCCATTATGTGGCTGCCTGTCATCTATGAAGCAAACCCCCTCTGATGGATAATCAGGTTGTGTCCAATGGCTCGGGATCACTCCCTGGGCTGCAGCAAGCCTCCTGGCCCACCTCAGTGAGGGTTTCCATACACTCCGTTGCCCCACAAGAAACATCTGGGCAGGATCAGAGAGCTGCTGTCAAGGAGTCATTGATGTGGGATCGTGTCGCCCCGTTGCTGGGTACTTATTTATTGTTACTTTTTTATTAGGATAAAATACCTCTAACATTGGCCATTTTGACCACTTTCAAGTGGACAGTTCATTGGGCTGAGTGCCGTCACCGTGTTGGGAGACTTCACCTCTATCCACCTCCAAAGCTTTCCACCACACCAGTCAAAACTCTGTCCTCAGTAATAATCCCCCACCCCCAGTGAGTTTAGCACTGTCCTCAGACACCTCCATCAACCCCATCCTGGACGTGAGGACACAGGACCCAGCCAGGACCGACTACCTTGGCACCAAACCCAGGGCCTCTCCACAGGAAGAAGGCAAGTAAGAAAAGAAACTGTGACTGAGGGACAGTCCCCTCAAGTGTGGAGTACATCTTGAATTAACTGCGATTATCTTCCTGCCTTCCGGCAGAGGGTTTCTGTGTATTTGGGAGGGAGGAGGAGGGGTCCAGACAGGTACCAAGTTTAATTACAGAATAACAAAAACACACACGCCTTGCCCACCTGAATTCTGAGTCCTAAGAACCCCAGAACCACTCCACCTTGCCTGTCTGTGTCCTTTCCAAACTGCTCTCCACGAGCAGGGTGTGCCCCCTAACAAACACCTACTGCGCGCCATTTCCCCACACCCACACCCAAAGTCACCGTCAATCTGAAAGGTGCACCTCCAAAAACTAAGTTCAATTCTTTCCAGTGGAACAATCGGTTACATTCATGACCCCCATGGTGTTCTGAATTCTGTCCACACCGACTCTTGGCACAGAAACAGGAAGAGGATATCAAACCGATTTTAATGAATTTGGAAAACGTTGTGCCTTATTGAGGGATGTTTTCCTCGGGAGGTTGTGAACATCGTGTCTAAGCTAACTTCCACGGAAAGCGACTTCATCAGGAGGAAGGGGGGAGGGGGTGTGGTGGGGTGGTCTTCAAGGCTCCCTTGCTGGGGTCCCCAGAGCCCAGGAGATGCCCCCACCATCTTCCTCTCCCTCAGGCTCATTCTCTAGCAACCTCTGCCACTGAGCATCAACTCTGGGTCCTTGGTCGTCTCTAAACCTTTGCCTCTTTTGCACTAATGCATAGATTGTCAGGACAGAGGCCTCGTAGGCTGTCAAACTCAGCTACAGGTGCTCCTCAACTTACAATGGCCTGAGGTCCAGAAAAGCCCACCTGTCAGGTCCCACAACCCACGGGTACCAGGCTATGGGATGGTTTGCAGAGAAAATACCCAGGGACAGCATCCGAGGCAGGACATTTGGTTGAGAAATGCTCACGGGGAAAATCCAGTGGCGACAGGCTGAACAGACACACCTCCCTCCCCCGAGATGCCCCTTCTTCCTCATGGCACTGTGTCCGGTGACAGCTGGCTGGACGACAGACCCCTATCCTGTCCACGGCGTTCTCAGTTCTGCCCCAGTCCCCCCGGAGGGAGGGGTTTTAGATGTTGTGACATCACCAGCATCAGCCTGCTGAGCCTGCTTGTAGGACCAGCATCCCGAGAAGGAATGTCACTGCCCGCCTGACCCTTACCACAGATGACACTCACTTGCCCTCATTCCCAGGGTGCGTGAGAAAAAGCCAGTGTCCTCCAAGGTAATCTGTGTCTGCACACGGCAGCACAGGCTTGCTCTGGTTCCGTAAACTTGGCTAGGTTTTAGGGAACAGAAAGGGGGCATTTGGGGACACAGTGTTTTACTGTCCCCTTTTCTTTAAGGACAAAGCCCCACTGTAAGTGGAAGATGTCCTGCACCTAACCTGCAGCTCATCCAGCCTCAGCAAAACAGCACACTGTGGAGTCTCGGGTGCTCCCCTCACCATCACGGGGCTCACTGGAAACCTGCCACTTGTCACTAGCCTGGGAACAGATCCAAATTCAAAGCCCAAGGCACAGTTTTGACTGAATGAGTCTTGCTTTTGTGCCATCCTGAGTGAAGCCATCATCAGCGGGGACCATTGGTACATAACATGATCAACCTCCCCTGTAGCCGTACCTGCCACGAGGTGCTCATTCCCCCATACAGCCCGTGCCAGCCAGAGCCCCTGACTCTAGAAAGTTCTCTTCATGAGGAGCTGGAAGCTGAATGTCTCTAAGTCCCACGTTCCCCCTGGAGCCCAGCGTGAGTGACAGGACAACTCTTCCTGCCTCAGGGACAGACTCCCATCCCCCAGGATCAGCTCCTAGGGATACAACACAATCACCACAAGTTGACACAATGGAAGTCCCTCTCACGTGGTTCTGGAGACCAGCCCAAGATCAAGGTGTGAGAAGAGGCTGTTCTGTCCCCTCTGAGCATCTGCCGGCCACCCCCAGCCCTCAGCCTGCCTTGGCTGGTAGCTGTCACGGGGTCCCTGCCTGTGTTCACGTCACTTTCTCCGCTCTCTCTCCATTGTCTCCTTATAAAGGCTCTTTGCACCAGATTTAGGGGCCACTCAGGTAATCCAGGAAGACCCCATCTTGAGCCCCTTAGCTTAGTGATATCTGCAAAGACCCTTTTCCAGGCCTGGGTTGTGGCTCAGGGGCAGAGCACTTGCCTAGCGTGTGTGAGGCACTGGGTTCGATCCTCAGCACCACCCAAAAATAAATAAATGAAACAAAGATCCATCAACATCTAAAAATATACTTTTTTCATTTTTCTTTTTTTTAAAGACCCTTTTCCATTCACAAGTTCTAAGTAGAAATATCTTTGGGGACTTCATCATCCCATTCAGCACAACCCCAAAGGTTTTTATTTGGGCAACAGAATGGCCCCAGTCCTTCGGCCATACATAGAGTCATTCCATTCCCAAGTCCAATCCCTTCTCATGGTCTCACTAATGACCCCAAATACCAGTACACATTACTCCATTTTTTCTACAAAAATGTCATATGGACACTTGCCAAATGCCAGCTGACACTTCAAAACACTCTTTATTGAATAATTTCCTTGAGCTACAAGGAACAGCATTGTGAAAGGAAATCATTATTCCGTTCAGGTTAGACTCACTTAGCTTTGCCTTTGAATGGTGTGAGGTTTTCAACCACTCTGAGCCTCAGTTTCCTTGTCTAAAAAATGGGGTTAATGGGCTGGGGTGGTAGAGTGCTTGCCTAGCATGCATGAGGCACTGGGTTTGATCCTCAGCACCAGATAAATATAAAATAAAGATATTATGTCCATCTAAAAAAACTAAAAATTAAATATTTTTTAAATGAGGTTAATAATCTTCATCCTGCATATGAATGCCTGAGCTCTCTAGTAATCTCTTCTCTCGTCTTGGGCTTCAAAGTCTTCTTAGCAGCGTCTGTCCCAGTTCACAGACTCCCCATCTCCCCCCACCAAATGCCTCTGCCCTTTTCAAGCCCTCAGCTGCTTGCTGAGCTATAGGTTCTGGCTAGGCTGCTGCTGGTTGAGGAAATAGAATTCCAGGCAAGCTTATACTTACAGACAGGGACTGGTCCAAGATCAGCCAACAAAGCCCAATATAGCTGCCTTTGCTCCAGCACTTAACACCATTGCTTCCCAGTCTTTTTCACATATTGCACACACAATATATGCAAGAATACCCCTAAGGCTCAGTGAGAAAATAAATGCTGTTCCATCCCAAAGGCCCCAGCCTGGGACTCCACTGTGCTCAGCCTCCCCAGCCTCTTCAAGGGCAGAAGGATCCACAGCCACAGCACCTTGAGAACCCACTTGTCCACCTTCAGAGTAAGTACTGTCCACCCACTGACTTCTGTGTTCATGTCCTTGGTCCTCCAGAGGGACATTGGATTGGTCATTGGCCAGCCAATGGGTTGGCTGACCTTGGGCCGGATTGGCCCCCTTCCAGACAGATTTTCCCAAAATGGTCAAGAGCAAGAGAAAGACCTAAGGAGGAGTTGGCTTCAGATGTGAACCCTGCAATCCTCAGCACGAGCCCAAAACACGTCTACACTGCCAGCGCTGCTGAGATTAGTGTTGCTGATGCTCCTTCAGGAGGAAGGGGAGGGGACTGAATGGGGGGTACACAGAAGATGGTCTTCTTGGTGCAGAATTAAAACAGGAGAGGACTGGGGAAACGTCTTCTCAGCCTCCCCTGACAGCTCCACTGGTCCCGAGGGTGGAGGGGTGGGGACTGACTCCCAGAGCCTGGTATGGATTTTTGTTTTTGCATCATGTCCTATGCTTAGGCTATGGTCACTACGTCGAGGACCAACTGGGCACTGGCACTCCCCCACTCTACCTCTCCCAGGCCCTGCACTGGCTGCTTGGGTGCAGCAGCCAACAACACAGGCAAACCCACCCCGGAGGGCATCTCTACCATGCAGCAGCCTGACATAAGCGCACTGATGCAGGTAATGTGGTCTGTCCTGTGCATGGTGTTAGTCATGCTGCATAACATACTGCACCGTTTAAAATAAATGTTACTGTACTAAAACACACACACACACACACACACACACACACACACACATACACACACACACAGAGTTAGTGCCCATGTAGTACAAATAAAATAATAAAGTAGAGATGGAAGATTAAGAATAAAAAGTGGGCCAGGCACAGTGGCGCACACCTGTAATCCCAGTGTCTTGGGAGGCTCAGGCAAGAGGATCGTGTGTTCAAAGCCAGCCTCAGCAACTATTGAGGCCCTAAGCAACTCAGGGAGAGCTTGTCTCTAAATAAAATATAAAAATGTGGCTCTGTGTAACCCAGCACCACTGGGTTCAACACCTGGTGACCAAAAAAAAAGCTAATGAAAGGGGTGTTAATTTAGGTCAGGTGGCAGGAAAGACCTCCCTGAGGAACTGACATCTGAAAAGAAATCTAACGGAGTGAAAGTGTGAGCCACAGAAAATCTACAGGGAGACCATGCCTGACCTGGGAACAGCAAGCACACAGGATCAAATTAGAGAACGCAGAAAAGTCACTCAAGACATTTTTAAAATACAGATTCCTTGGCCCCAGTCACAGATTCTGGTTCAGTAGATCTGGGACAGATGCAGGGGTCTCCATTTTCATGCACCTCAGTAATTCTGGAAGTGGGTGATCCAAGGACCACATCTTAAGGAAATACGGGTTTTATGTTTCTCCCATGGTTTAGGTCCCCAAACATTCTTAGTGAGTCCACTTTATGCTTTCATAAAACCCCAAAGCTTTAAGGTTTAAGATCTACAGATCTTAAAAGCTAGCAGATCTCCCAGCCTATTCCCATGCACCCACTTCCCTTCAGCAATGAATAGAGAAGATGGTACCCAGCCAGGGAGTGTGGGACAAGGGGCAGGGCCAGGCAGGCTCTAAGTGCCGATTGGCAAAGTCTGCACCTTTCACACCAGGGGCTGCACCCCTAACTTGGGGCCAGGTGCAGTGACAGCTAATGCTCCCCCAAATGCAGACTGGCTCCACCTATCTGCTCCCCAGCACCCACACTGCTGTGAAATAATGACCATGGAAGTGCTGGACCCCTGAGTTCAAAAGGCTGGGCTCAGATCCTGGACCCTCAGTCCCCTGACTCAAGTCAGTGTTTCAACCTCTGAATTCTAATGAACTCGTTAAAAAAAAAAAAATGGAAATAAAAGCCATACCTGCCCTTAAGGTTAGTAGAAGATGACATCTGGAAAACTAGGTACAATCTCTCATCCTCAAAAATTTGACTCCATAAAATTTGACTACAGGTATGAGTGATGCTATTATTTAATCCAAATAAATTCGGTGTGATGAGCCCATACTAGGCTTGAACTCCGCACATGCCCGGTTTCAATATGGTGGCACATTTAACAAAATAAGCTCCAACAATCAAAAAATTCCTCGAAGGCACTCTCTTCTTTATATGGATCCCTCAAAGAGTGCCGAGGTTGTTGAATCCATCACCTGTCACACCACTTCTTAATATCTCATTTGCACTTCCTTTTAGCCTAGAATCGCCTCACCCCACAGCTATCCATACACTCTCCCCTCCCTCCACCCCATCCTCTCTCTCAACTCTTGCCTAAAAGCTCTTTAACCCCTGCCCTACCAGCCCTGCACTTTTCCTCCCACCTCCTTCTTCCTTTCCAAGTCGCTTGCACAGCTTAGAACTTTTAGATACAATTCTCCACTTTTCTGTCCATCCTCCCATCCCATAATAATCATGACTGTCGTTACAAATGCTGAACCTTCAGCACTCCAGGCAGAGGGACTGTGATTATCTGCAAAAAGGTGAAGATCTTAACCCACAAGCTCATCCCTCAAATGCAAATGATCTACAGTGGAACACGCGCACAGATTTGCACACACGCAAGGTATATACGTGGACGGTAGCACATGTGTATGTGTGCACACCTGCCTTGTGCAAAGGCTATGTGCTACAGCATTGCATGTGCCAGCAACAGGCACATTGGTACACATATGTGACATCGTGTGTGCATGCATGTGCCCCGAGGCCAAGTCTAAGGGCCACGTGCGTTAGTGCGCATGCCCTGTGTGCTCCATCGTGCCCTGTTCCCAGCCTGGGTCAAATGGAGAGACCCCGGGAAAACAGTGGCTGAGCTGGGGCCCCCCTCGGTTGGTCCTCCCTCCCACTGGCCTCAGAGAAACAAAGACAGTTTAGCAAGAAGTCCCCAGCTAAGCGGTTTTTTTAAGACCTTCAGCCAGCAGCCGCCAGCTGAGCTGAACGTCTCACTTTATTAGTGAGTTTGGCCTTGGGTGTCTGGCTGTTTGATCAATCCTGCGGGGGTCAGAGATATTTCCTCGCCCCCGCCCCCCGCCCCTGCCTCTCCACCGCACCTGATGAACAGCATGCCCCTGGACCGCTGATCACCTATTGATTTTCCAGCCCGAGCCTGCGTCGGCCGCCAGCGGCCATCTCCAGCCCTGTCACCGGGACCACTTGGTGACTAACTGATCCTCTGGGCCCCTCCCAACCCCCCGCCCCTGACGGCAGGCCCTGGTCCCCACTAGCACTGCCCATTCCTCACTTCTTGCTTTGTCTGTGCCCAGTCCCTGCCCTCCTCGCAGGGCCATGTGCTGGGGCCTCCCACCCCAAACCTGGTCTTTTCCCTGTGACACCCGCACTTCCCCAGGCGGCCTGGCTTTGAAGCCCATTTCATGACCTGGGCAAGTCTTCATCTCCTCAGGCCTCCCTTTCCTCACGTGGGAAACTGGGGCAACACAAGACTCTATTCATGGTGTGAGACAGCAGTTTTCTTTGTTTGTTTGTTTGTTTGTTTCGGTGCTGTGGATTGAATCCAGAGGGTATTTTACAGCCCCAACCCTTTTTATTTTTTATTTTGAGACAGGGTCTCACTAAATTGCCTTGGACCTTGCTAAATTGCTGAAGTTGGCCTTGAACTTGTTGTCCTCCTGCCTCAGCCTCCAGACTCGCTGGGATTACAGGCCTGTACCACTTCTCCCTGGGAAAGCAGTTTTTTGTTTTGTTTTGTTTTTTAAAAATATTTATTTATTCATTTATTTATTTATTTATTTTAGGTGTAGATGGACACAACACAATGCCTTTATTTCTACGTGGTGCTGAGCATGGAACCCAGGTCCCATGCTAGGCCAGCACTCCACCGCTGAGCCACAATCCCAGCCCCAGAGAGCAGTTTTTAAAGTGTGTCCTGAGTACCTGTGGGAGTCCCTGAGGCCCTTCCAGAGGGTTCATAAAAGTCAAAACTGTTTATAACAACATGAAGATGTTATTTGTCTTTTTTTTGCCCTCATTGGGAAAAAAAAATTAACTCAGTGGAGTATTCCAGGGACTACTTGACATGTGATATCTCAAAAACTTGAATACAGAGGCAGCTATTGGAAATCCAGCTGGCTTCTTACTAAGCCTGACACTATAAAGACACATAAAAGTGTAAAATCGTGCCACGCTTCCTTCTCTCTCAATTCTGTGGATTGAAAAATGCAGTTATTTATCATAAAAAAATTATGCTAACATGTATTTATTATTGCTCTTTTAAATAAATTATAAACAAATACATGAAAATTCTCTCAGTTTCGACTCCTCAAATAGTAAACAGTGAGAAATACAACTCACATTGGGAGCCCTTCGAGACCCTCAATAATTTTTAAGAGCATAAAAAGAATTCCGGAGACCAAAAAGTTTGAGAACTGCTAGTGCAGGAAGTTAGCACGTTGCCTGATCACTGTACATACACACTGAGTAGATGATGATGATTGTGAGGAGCCACATGAGTTACCACGCCTTCCAGTCCTGAGGCACCACGGGGATCTGAAAGATCACTTAGTCTGGCGCAGCAGTGCCATGTCTCAGGACCCGGTCTTTCCCCTGCTCAGATAGCAAGGCCAGTCTTCTGAGTAGGCCTACCCTGGGATTGAGCTACACTCACTTATTCTTTTGTAACCCTACCCCTTTGCCCTGTTTGAGATAGAATGTTCCATGGAAATTCCCTTTGTATGTCCCCTTCTCTTGCTCTGTCTTTCGTATGGCCTTCCTAGATGTCAGTCAACCTGCTGACAGCAGACAACCCCCTGAAACCTGACCCCCTGCCTTCTTTGAATGGCTTCTCCACAATAATGACTTCTCTCTGCTCTCTCTCAATCAATATCTCTCTCTCTCTCTCTCTCTCTCTCTCTCTCTCTCTCTCTCCCTCCCTCTCTCTTTCCACAGACCCCTAAAATCAGAGGAGCCATCATAGGACCCAAAGAAAAAGGTATCTGTGTCTCTTGTGTGATTTATTTTGTGTAGCCCAGTTCACCTGGAGTGACCCTGAGTGTTTCAGTCATGAGAAACTCTCAGGTGATGATGATGATTAAGCATAATTATCAATGGGAAAGGGACCGACCCATTTGACCCTGGAGTATCAGGGTGTAAGTTTGGGGAGGTTGTCCCTGGTTAGAAACCTAGTCCCTGCAGCCAAATGGTACATGGATAGGAGCCCCTCTGCTGGGCTCTGAGGACTGTCCCTTCTCTGCTCCTGGCCACCCTCCTCACCTGCTGTCACCGTCTGCTTGGAGGGGCTCTGCACTATTGACAGGAGATAACCACACCTGGCTCTGGCTCCTGAGGCACATGGGCTCTGAGTTCCCAGAGAGAGGCCATTGGTACAAAGAAGGAATGAGGCTGGGCGAAGGAGATGGCATCATAACTACTCCTCATTTAGCACTCCCCAGGTCAGGTACTGTTGTAAGCACTATTTATTTATGTTTTATTTATTTATTTATTTATTTTCGGAACTGAGGGCTGAACCCAAGGACACTTTGCCACTGAGCTACATTCTGGGGATTTTTTATTTTTTTATTTTGAGGCAGGTTCTCAAAATAAAGTTGCTCCTGCTGGCTTCGAAATTGTGATCCTCCTGCCTCACTCAGCCTCCTGAGTTGCTAGGATCAAAGGTGTGCACCATCACACCCAGCTGTTAGAAACCCTTTTGAAAAGTTAAGATTGATCCCTGCAGCAATCTTGTGAGGTTATTCAAAATGTACCCAGGATGATTCTGTTGTGCCTAGTGCAGTTAAGAGGACAGTCACAAAAACAACTGACTCCAAAGCAGAAATGATGGCTGCCGTTCTGACGGGAAGGACCACACCATGCAGGGCACATGGGGTAGCACCATGATTGGTCAGGAGGCAAGAGAAGGGGAAACACAGACAAAAGCCTTTACAGTGTCATTCATAGGTGAGGCAGGATAAGCACCTTAGAACTGGCTGATTTAGCATCTTAGTAGGCTCTAGGCTGCACTGTTTGTCCGTGGTGGCCTGATATGCGCCCTGCAGTGATTGGGGAGAGAGTTTTATACAGGGGGTGGTTGGGAGTGTGGGCTTTGGACTGGCCAGTTCTCAGAGGACAGGTGCACTTACAGGGAAGTTGTTCACTGACTCAAGGAATTAGTCTCAGAAGGGGCAGTTCCCCCTGGGCAGCAAGGTCCACGATAAGATGACAAAGCATCATAAAAAGAAAAAAAAATAGCATGGTTGATGCAGAGGTGTATGGATTATTTCCTCATTTTACAAATGAAGACAGGCAGGGCTAAGAGTCATGCCAGAGGTCACACTGTTGGTAGATGGTGGCAGCAGGACTTGAGCCAAGGCACTGTGGCACACAGGGCCCAGCCCTTAACCACCATGCCACACTGCCTCCTGCCAGGGCTGCCTCCGAGGCTGGAGCGACTCACTCGCTGGTCTCCAGGAGGCCAGAGCCTGGAGTGGGCTGAGGCCAGGCCTTGAGTGCTCTTGGCTGTGACTGTGGCCTTGTGATACTGGCACAGAGGAGCACAGCTCTGGAATCATGCTGTATCTCCCATCACCAGGTCCCTGGACAATGCTCCTGATAGGTGCCAGCTCCCCACCCCCAGGAGGCCACTCTGACCTGGGATGCTCCGGACCACTCTTTAGTCCCCTAGATTGACGTGTCCCATCTGCTCCTGTTTGCAGATCCTTGGGTCTCCCCAGCAGCTGCCCACACTCCACTCAGAAGGGCCCTAGCAGCTAAGTCAATAATTAGAACCCCATAAACTTTCACTGGTGTTCTTTGATTTTGGTGTGGCTTGCTCACAAACTGGACCTGTAAAATGAGGACATTCATGCATTCTTCCTAGAGGTGGTCAAGATTTAGGGACCTGGTGGGTAAGGTCCTGATTTGAGCCAAAGTGAACAGAGAAGGGGACCTAGTCGAGGGAGGTGTGTGTGGTGGGGCGGGGGTGTCTCCTTCCGCTCCAGGGCAGCTGAGAGCGTCCCTGGGCAGGCAGGTCAAGAGCATGCACTGGGCACGGGTCTGGTTGCTCTCTTCAGCCTTCACCAATAGACGTGGAATGGGACAGGAGCTCCCAACCGCGCAAACGTGGGGCGACAGCTCCCCCTGCCGGCCGACATGTGCAGCACCTGCCCGGAGCGTCCCCTCTGCTGTGGCCTGGGCTGGGGGGGGATTGGGGCTCGGGCAACAGTGGCCAGGACCCCGGAAGGGGGTCCGTCCCTGCCCGGCACAGCGTGGCAGCGCAGGTCCGCCCACCTCCAGGGCACCTGCGCTAGCTGCTCCGCCCTGAACCGTTTGAGCCTCCAGTTCTTCCTCTCAGGGGACAAACGGGATGGGAGCTGGCTCTGCCCACCCACCGTGTTTCTGAAACCGCACCCTCTGGCTTGATTCTGCTCCTGTCCCACCTTCGACCTTGCCCAGGCCCACAGCCGACTCTTTCTGCAACTCCAAATCCCAGCGTGTCACTGACCCCAAGACCTCTCAGGGGTCACAGTTGTGACACAAAATCTTATTTTCATATTAAAATGAGCATGGATCAGCCAGACCTCAGTTGAGGGAGTGGAGCTCAGCGGCTCAGCGCCACCAGGCCCGGGGGAATCCCCCAGAGGGGGCCCACCAGGGCTCCTGCCGGTGAGCCTGGAAAGGGGCTCGTCCCCCAACTTTCTCACAGTGCCTCCCTTTCCAGACCAGGCCAGGGGGCCCAAGGAGCCTTCTATGGCCGGGGTCTGATGTCCCACACTGGAGTGATGCTCCCAGGACTGTTGATACCTAGTAATCCAACCCAAAACTTGATGGCAAGAAATGACTACAACTTTATCACATTCACAGACAGAATCTGGACAGCCGGCATGGTTGTCTCTGGACCCCACTGAGGGAAAATTAGAGGCCTGGAAGGGCTGGAATGGAGGACACACTTCTGGGATAGCATTCTAGTCCCGAGGAGGGGATAGCTGGATAGCTGAGGTGGGACCCACCAATGGCCTCTCTAGCATTCTGATCTCTGGTCACTGGCCTGCAGTGTCCCAGAAAGCCAGGCAGAAGCCACGTGGCCTTGGAAATCACTCAGCATCACTTTCAACACTACCTTATTGGTCAAAACAATCACCAACCTGCTAAATTAGAGGGCGGGGGGCATAGACTCCACCTCTGCATGGGAGGAGTGTCCAGGAATCTGCAGCTATTCTTCAACACACAGCCCATCTCTCCACCATGGCTTTGTGGCCTGGGCAAGGTGACACCTGGATAAGTATGGCCCATATTCTACCTCCAAACTCAGGTGCTTCCTCCTGCACCCCAGGATTGGTCCCCCCAGCTCTACTGATGGAAAGGTAGCTGAATAAGGTTTCCCTGAACCAGTTGCCACAGGGGCCATGGGGGTGGTACAGCGGAAGGGAGCTGCGCAGGAGGAGGCTGGAACAGCAACATGACTTGCTCAGCTCGCCCTTCTTACGTGCATGTATTACAGGCAAGGGAAGAGAGAGAAGGGGCGTGCAGGGAATAACAGAGACATCAGCACATCAGTTCTCCACACTGCTCCACCCCTCCATATTGGCTCTGCCAGGTTGCCAGAAGAAAGGGACCAAAAGCAGCCCCTCCACCCAATGCCAGATGAGAACAGCAATTTGGGGAGTCACTTCCTCCATTGGCCAGAAGAGGGCAGCACAGTGCTGCTCTGCAGCCTCTCTGAGTCCAGGATCTCACGTGGTCAGTTGCCCTCCATCACATGCCCTGACAGCATCAGAAGCCGTGTCCAAGCCTGGGTCTGTCTCGAAGCCACTGCTTGCCTGGAGTGCCCAGAAGCTCCATATACCATACACAAGTGCTCCCCCTGGAAGTCCTGATACCCTGAGCCCCAGAGCCTGAGAGGCTCTGCTCTGGGCTTGTTGGGACTCCACCCGACATTTTCTTCCCTTCTGCTCAGCCTGATCACCTCTCACCTTTGCCCATCTTCTGGAAGGGGCTTGTCTTTCCTGGGATGTATTCATATCTCCATTAAAGTGGCTCTCTTTAAAAGAAATGTGGGTCTTGAAAGAGATCATGGCACCAGGGAACCTAGGACAGGTTTGGGAGGGTGGGCGCAGCAGCAGCCTCCTGAAAAGTCAGGCTGGAGGAGCGGGGGCTCCTGTTTACCCATCAACCCCAGGTGCAGGGCCTTTCTGGAGCTGACTGTAGCAGCAATGCACCTGAAAGGAGGAAGGAGAGCAGATGGTGGGCTGAGTTATTATCATCCCCACTTGACAGAGAAGGAAACTGACCCAAAGACAGAACGTGTCCTGCCAAAGGTCAAAAATTCTGAGTGGGACTTACACCCAGGTCTCAGAGAGACACAAGAGTATATGCTATTTATATGGAATTATGGGAAAGATGAAACCAATCCATACTGACAACAGAACAGTGCCACTGCAGGTCCGGGTGTGCTGGGGGCTGAGTAATACAAAAGATCATGAATGAGGGAGCTTTCTGGATGAAAATGTTCTCTATTTGATTTTTGTGATCATTGTGGTGTACTGATGGACTGAAACGCACTGTAGTCAGTTATAATGAGTGCATTTGCTCTGTGTAAATTTTACCTAATTAAAGGGTTTTTAATCACCTCTCTGATTTCAGTGCTCTTGTTTCCCCCCTTCAGGTGACATCCAGTTGTGGTGTCACTAATCTGGGCCCAGTGTCCTGTGTTATTCTCACACCCAGAGGGGGTCAGAATCCCATCTGATTAGGAACCAGGAGAGGCTGTGGGAGTGCTGGGCCCTTGTATCCTAACTGCCTGGTCAAACCAACTAATCAATTGGCAAAAATCAAACATAAAACCTGAGCATCTGGACCCCTCAGCATTGGCCAACCTCATCGCGGCACAGGATAGTGGCCTTGGTTTATTAATCTGAAACAAAAAATCTGCCCTGACTCCCTAAAAGCTGAGTTTCCTGGACTTTGCCACCAAGGCAGGGCTATCCCAGAATTTGCTCGCCTTCCAAGTCTGCGGCTAAAGTCGGGAACACCCAGGGTGATCTAGAATACGCTTCTCCAAGCAACAAAAACTTTAGAGCAAGACTTTAATGAGTTCCCCGGTGGCCTCTTCCAATTCAAGTGTTACGTCACTAACCTGGCCCAGATTCCAGCCCCCTACAGGGCAGTCCTTGGAAAACCAGACACAAGGGCCAATTAAACTGGTTCTCAATGACCAGGGAGCCAGTGATGGGGACAGAGGGAGCCACACTGGGGGTGACTCTTTGGATGATAAAAGCTGAAGGGATTTCCAAACCTTAAAATTTGCAGTTCTCTATCTCAGAGGGCCAAAGGCTTCAGCAGCTCAGGGCCCAGGGCTGAGCGGGAATGAGAGTCCCCGTAGCATCTTCAAGCTGCTGATCAGCAGGCAGGACTCAGGGATGAAATGTGTCCTACCAGTTCCTCTCCTAGAAATATGGAAGATCTGTGTTCAGATCAGTCCCACAAACTACCACGGTTCTGGCATCTGTTTATCTACACGTGTGAGGACTTTCAGTGAGCTCACTCACCTCTACTAGAAGGAACCACAGGGCCTTTCGCTCCCCAGTGGTCGTGGCAGCCCCGTGGCTGGCCTTCAGACTACAGTGAAAACCAAGTCCACCGTGGGACACGCAGAATAAATACGAGCTAAGAGGGGACCACAGGGCACATACCTGAATAACGGCATGCTGTGACAGGGCACGTAAACCTCAAGAGGTCTCATGATGTTGGCCAGGTCATTCCATCCAGGTGGAGTGGATCCTGCCAGGCTCTGAACTGGGAGGTCAGCAGCAGGCCCCCTGAGGCCCACCCCAGGACCTCACAACTCACAGGAGCCATTGGTAAATACACCCGAAACCTAGGGTAAGAAGGGAATCATCCAGATCTCTTCTGGGTGAGCACTCGGAGCTCCTTCTTTCACCCCATGTGGTTTTGTCTAGACTTATTTCCTTCGTTTGGTTTGGTACCAGGGTTTGTGCTCAGGGGCGCTCTACCACTGAGCTACATACCCAGCTCCTTTTTTGAAAATCTGAGGCAGGGTCTCACCATTTTATCCCCCCTCCCCCCGTCTCCCTACTCCCACCCCCACAGGCAACACCCTAGTGTGCAGCGCCTTGTTGGTCTGTGGTTTTGCCATCTCTGTGTTGCCTTTGGTGTGCACGTATTTTCAGTTTCTGAAAACAGTACTATCACGTTTCCCACTTTTTCCACTGAGCTATTTTTGAGGGCTGTATCATCTGCTGTCTGTGACTTGGAACTGCTCTGCTGCACTCCACAACATCATCCACTACATTTCTCTGCACTCTCCCAGCAACGGACACAGTCCCACAACCACCCATCACACTGAGGGACCATTCTTACACATTTCTTCTATGCACCAGGGGAGACTTTTGTTGGGAACACACAACAGAAGTGGAATTTCTGGGCCATGAGCAGGCATGTACTTCACTGGTGAGTAGTGCTGGGCCGCTTTCCAGGACAGCCACACTGGCCACGGGCAGCAGTCTCTGAATCTCAGCCCACATTCCCACGACTCACCTTTCCAACTTCTGCTAATCTATTGAATGCAAAGCGACACCTGATTATTACTTTAGTTGGTGCTTCTCAGTTTGAGCATTGGTGTTGGCTTGATGGATTTGGGGTCTGCCTGTTCACCCCCTTTTGCCCATTTTTTTCTTATATGGGTTCTTTTTGTTGACCTATAGGAGCTTCTTGTGCATTCCTGACATGCGATCATTGATTGGTGTTATCTATTGCAAATGTCTTCTCTCATCTCCCACACCTACCAGCAGGCCTTCTGCCAACCACTAAAGCAAACACACTAAGAAGAAAGGAGTAAAGGAAAACGGGAGGGAAATCAAATCACTGAGTCCAAACTAATATATTAAATGAAGAAAATATTTACAGAAGAACAAAACTATCTGAGACTTTTTTTGTACCTAAGTGTTCAAAATAAAAGTTAGAAGTACACAAGCAGTGTGTAAAAAGACACTAAGAAGTTAAAATAAATCTTAAGGGAAAAATAATATTGAATATAAAAATAAAATCACATCTGTATTTTTCTTAAAGCTTCATGGAAAAAGGGAATGATGCAGAAGTCAGGCAGGTTAAGGGGGAAAAAACACAGTCCCAAGTGGAAACAAAAAGAGGGACAGAAAAGGCATAGACAGCAGAGGGCTGGCAAGTCCCCATCAGCCACCACCTGCCCTTAGGTCCCTGGGGTCCTGACAGCAGTAGTCAGGAGGCAGGAAGGTGTCGAGGCTGCCACTGGATCAAGTACTGGTTCACGCATCAGGCTGAGGCCAGCAAAGGGCCTGGCCAGGACCTTTGTATTCAGAGCTGCTGACTGGGCCGTGGTCAATGGACAGGGCCTCAGAAGCCTTAGGAGTAGCCAGTGCTGGGCCTTCCCCTGGCTTTGGAGACTCTGGGGCATTAACCACTGAACCTCGCCCCCACCTCCCCACTCCTTTGTGAGTCTCCTACTTCCCAGCCTGTCAGCTCGCCCATAGTCTTCGGTGGAAGTGCAAGTGGGAGAGAGGCCACACATGCCAGAGGGCCCAGGGGCGGTGTTGCCCTGGGAATCGCTTCGGTCCCACTTAAGCAGGCAAGGAGACAGCCTGTCTGAACAAGTGAGTACCACCCAAGAGGCCATGAGGTAACATCTCCGTGATTCACCAGGTGCCAGCACGGCAGCCCTGCTTGCTGGTGGAAGCAGTGACGGTGAGGACCACTGCCCTCCCGCCCTCCTGCCCGGCAGACTAGTTATTCACCCCAAGTGGCCAGGTGTCTGTCAAACGATTTAACTGGCTAGTTACAGTCCCAATGACTCAGAGGAAAAAAAACTCAACTGTCAAGTAATCCAAAGTTCCACCATCATTTCATCACAAGCCAGAAGGCTAAGGAAAGATCCAGGTGAGTCACTGGAGTGGAACAGCCGATCTTGAGATGAAGAAGGGATCCGGGCTGGAGACCAGCTAACCTGAATCCTTCCAGTGAGACATAAAGGCAGGTACCCCTGTTGCACCAAGAATTCACTGGAAATTCAGCTGCTCGGCATCTGGATCCCTATTCCCAGAGTGACCGCGCCTGGTGGGGTGTCGCCAGCTGGCCCACAGTCCAGGCTGCCCACACCCCAGGAGTTCCCAGACAGAGATTTCATCAATCAGTTTTTGTTTTCATTTTGAATTGGTTTTTGATCAGGTGGATGACGTAGGATTGTTGGCATTTTATTTTTCCAAGGAAAATATTTTTTAAAAGACTACCACCCAGTATCGCCATCACCGCATCTGTTCTGATCCACTCTTCCCACATTTTACTGACCAGCATCTCCCCACTCCCCTGTACACACAGCGCTTGGCTCAACCTCCACTTGCTGGCTGGACTGTGACCCACAGGAGTGGACGGAAGTAGGGGCTCCTTGTGATGCCAACATCCCACATATAGGGAAATCACCTGTGGGAGGGAGCTGGCGAGGCCTGTACAGACCACAAACACAGAATTATGTAAAGGGCTCCCAGACAAGGGCTTGGGATTTTGAAGTTTCAGATTCTGACAATGAAGGTCCGTCTTCATCCCCAAGGCTGTAACATAACACAGGATACAAAACTGGAAGCCCTGCTCTGGTGACGGTTGCCCTCTAAGAGCCAGAGGTACAGATGGGAAGTGTGTACTCATGATCAGGCACCCAAAGACAGAGGCGGCAAGGAAAGGCGGGTGGCTTCTGTCTGCCACCCTCCAAGTGCCCCCCATTTTGGATCTCTGGCCTCAAACCTTAGGGTGTGGATCCTGTAATGTTTCCCCTTCTACTGCAACAGAACCTTTGAAAATAAGATGTCTCCGAGCTCTACACAGAAAGATCCCAGGGAACAAGAAATGGTACCTCTCTGGGTCTTCCTTTAAGCAGCATCCCATGGCTTGAACTCTCAAGGGCACTCAGGCACATCAGTGCACGTTATGGGGAGGGGAACTTCCTGTGTCCATGTAACCCCAAAGCTGATGGATGCCACTGCATCAGGGCTTTTAGACAATATCAGGCCCTCGCACGGAATAATTCATGGGACCATCTTAAAATAAAGACCATGACATCTACAGATGGGAGGGAATATGTGTATTTTAGGTATAAAGGTTTACCATTATTAACAAGTTATCACTACTATTTACATGTTTATAAAATGGAAATAAAAATGCTATACAGGTTTGATGCCAAAAGTGGCACATCCAAACTAAAACCAGTATAAAAATAAATTTTCAAGCTACGTGTTTTTAAAATAATTGTCACTGAAACAGTAAGGGGACACTGCATCGTCGTGTTGAGGAGCAGTCATCATCTCAGCAGCCACAGGGGCAACAAGGAGCCACCTGTGTTCTCCCGAGAACACACGTGGACAAACAGAGACAGAGACGAGAGTTACATTCCTGAGCTACAGAAGTTTAGAGCAGCTAAACTTAGTGAATTCCTGCTACAGAGGAGCCCTGAGGGTCAGAGCTGGTGGGCTTTCGCCAGTGCTCAGCTCTGGCACCAGGACGTGGCACTGAGCTCTGAGAGAAAGCTCAGCCCACTGTGAAAGACAGAAATCCACGGCTACCCAGGATGGTGCACGGGAGTCCTCCTGTAGACACCAATCCCTTGTCAGTCTCCTGGCCACAGTTAAGCAGGGACACAGGCAGAAGACAGACACAAGCTGCTCGGTTTGGACCCCTGGCAGACCTGACCCTTGGCCATCCTGGCAGAAATCCCCAGCATTTCCAAGGTCCCCTGCCTTCACGCACACACGCCTGTGCACATCCAGCAGAGGTCCTCACTGGTCAACTCAGCCATGGCCACAGCAGGGAAGCAAAGGTGGCCCAGCAGAGCCTCTGTCCACCCCACGTGGCACCGCAGCCTTCAGCAGTTGGCTTTCTTCCTCCTTCCCCAAGAGCTGGGCCAGGACTGTGTGCCTGCTGCCAGTAGCCTGCTGGGCCAGTGAGCGTGCTGACCACCAGCTCAAGAGCCGCCTGGCCCACTCCCATTCTGCCTAGTGCGGCGCGTGGTGCGTCTGCCCATGCAAGGACTTCTCTGGATCTCAGCAAAGAGGCAAATGCTGGCAGGGGTGGGAAGAAAGGGGCCAGTGAGCTGGCTGCAGCCCACTCCACAGCAGCTGCAGATTCCACATGAGCTGGTGCCAGCTCACACCCCCGGGGCCAGGGACAGCAAGGAAAAGAGGCCACCAAGCAGTCACTGCTACTGCAACTGAGCTCAGCTCACAAGTCCTGGACCTTGGCCCTTTTGGCTTTCAGGGACAGGTGCTGCAAGAGAAGAGAAAACATCATAGTTGGGTTAACTGGACAAAGACACCAGACTCCAACATAATTCCCAAGTCAGTGACCAAATCAAATCTTCCACCCAGTCCATGCCTTCTCAGGAAATGCTGTGTCCCTCAGAAAAAAGCCTGGAGCGGGAAAGCCCAAGTGACCCATGAAGGAAACAGGACTTCAGGAGGCCACAAGCAGCCGGAGCCGGCCCACCAAGACAGAAGCTGGCCCCAGAGCACTCCAGAGGCTGCCAGTGAACCGCCTCTCCCTTCGCCCAGCACCCAGGCAGCACTGAGGCCCAAGGCCTGTGCTCGAGGGCTGGCCTCAGCAGAGGATGGCCTCAGCTTTCCAAGAGGTTTTTGAGAACGGTTAAGGAAAAGTACCCTCCCTTTAGAAACAAAGGAATGGGCCAATGCAGCCAGAGTCTCCACATGCCAGGTTCCTGTGCTCACCGGAGCTAAAGCCATGGCCCCTCCCACAGTGGGGGTTACACCAGCTAAGAAGCCAGGCAGGAAACAGACACCTCCTAGTGACAGTATTTCCCCCCCAGAAATGTCACTGTCAGTATACATAACATACGAATCTCACTAACATAATCATGGGTATTAGATAATAGGATTAAAGGATAAAAATATTCTAAGGTAAAACCAAAAGTGATAGAAATCCTGAATTATGCATTTGAGGCAGAGTGAGTAAACATAAGCTTCTAATAAGGGACAGCCACTCACCAACTGAGGGACATCTGATGCTCCCTCAACAATCATAAATGAATACCAAGACCCACGCACACAGTGAGTTCTTCACAGGGGGAATTCCCACCCCAACTTCTCAGGGCCCAAACCCCATTTCTCAGCACACACGGCCTCACGAGAGCAAGTCCCACCACCCCACAGAGAACTGCAGTCCCTGAGCAAATACAGGGTGGAAAGAAGACGCGCACACTGCCAAGTACAAGGTGAGAAAGGACTGTAGGACGGGAGCCAGGGCCCAGTGAGCACCAGGACGACAGACTTTCTATCTATTCCTGCCTGAGGAGGACCAGGGAAGGGTCTTCCAAAGGCCAGGTTGGAAGGGTTTTCCCAGATAACGAAGATAACTTTGAGAAACACAAAAACAATTTGCAGATGGGAAGGCAAATCTCTGAACAGGTCACCCTATTCTTGCTGTATTTATCCTCTGAATTCTCTCCTCTCTGTACTTCACCTGATATGACCCTCCAACTAAGGTTAGACACCCACAGCCTTAGTTGAGAATGGAAGATGACACCATTGTGCTTACAAGGCCATTTTTGGTGCTCATTTCTGGAAGGAATGTTGAGCATAAACAAAGCTGACTCTGAACCATTTCAGGCCTCTTTATAGGGAAGAGTGACATTCTGAAAAACAAGTGATGTAACGTCACCTAGGGTGCCAGGAACAGAGCATGGACGGTCCGTGGGCTGTATATGGTCTATGTTCACCAAAGAACATCGACAGTCCATGGGCAGTCCCTGGAGATCCGGAGAGTCCTGGGCAAGGCCATCTGCTTTGGAAAACTTAACAGCAGAAGCTCCTCTGGACTGTTAACCAGGGGGACCTGGGGACCCACACTGTACAAGGAGGCCGCTGCACTGGTGGTTTCTAAAGGTCCCAGCCTTTTTAAAAATGCTGATCACAGTGAAAGTGATGGGCTGAAAACCAGGCATTTGGAGAGAAAAAAATAAGTGTGAAAATTTGGGCTTGTCTTCTTCAAACTTCTAGAGCTGTTTGCTCTTTAAACTTTGCGGGGTTGACCTAAAGAAACTGTAATTTTGAGCTGAGAAGGGAAAGTGATGAGGTTAATTCTGCTCTCCAAGAACCCTGGGAACCCAGGACAGTGTGGGACAACAGCAGGCCTGGTCTCCTTAGGCACAGCTTCAGCAGGCATTTTACAGCGGCTTCTAGCCATTCTAGTTTGCATTGCTAATCACCTCTCTCTGGCTCTGAAGTCTGTTGTTTTCCACAAGAGAGATTGGAAGGAAAAGATTTTCTTTCACTACAGGTTTATTCTTACCAACCCAACAGGGCAGGGACGGCACTCTCTGCATTTCATCAGCCCCTGCAGTTGATCTGGTTTCTGTCTGAAACACCTGTTTAGGATGTGTGAAGAACTGTAGAGGTTTGAATTGTTTTTTGTTTGGATAAGAATTAGATCTTATGTAGATTTGCAAAGGGCAATTTCCCTTGACCTTACAGGGGAGGAGGGATGAGAAGACCCGTCCATTCACAGGGTCACAAACTCAAATGTCTCCAAGAGTTGAGCAAATGAATAAACAGGGACGTAGGACTGTGGCATCTACAGCAGGAAGTCACTCCTCAGCCCAACAGCCGGCGTGCAGAATCACAGGCACAGTGTTATACTTTTTTCAAGAGAAAACAGAAACACATTTAAAATCTACCTTAAAAAAAAAAAAAAAGTGTTGCCCAGGCTGGCCTTGAACTCCTGAGCTCAAGTGATCTTGCTGCCTCAGTCTCCTAAGTAGTTGGGACTACAGGCATGTGTCACTGAGACTAGCTTAAATCTCCCACTTTTTAAAGGCAACAATCAATTCAAATTTTGATTGGAAAACACTGTGCAGTCCAGCTCTAGCCCTGATGGAAGGAATAAGAGGTTTTGGACTTTCCCTTATGCTGGAAAAACCATAAACCCAGACAAAACATCTGAAGGCAATGCTTCTCAGCACTGGAAAACAAACAGCACAGTGCTATCATGCCTTTGTGTGTTTGTGTGTGTTTTGTGTGTGTGTGTGAGAGAGAGAGAGAGAGAATGAATGCACACACGGTGCTGGTGCTAGAGACTGAACTAGGGCCTGGTGCATGTTAAGCACATACTCTACTACTGAGCTACAGGCCCATCAGAGGCTGTAATCTTTGAAAAAGGAAACAGGTGAGCTTCATACTCATCCTGAATCTCTTTCTAGGTCTCCAAACCTTGGCCAGAGAAGTAAATTCTAATCAGAAAACAGAGGAAATGGAGACAAGAGCTCAGAACTGTTAAACAGCTAGAATTTGCAGAATAGGGCATCAAAAAGGGGGAGCTCCGGAAGTCCACACAAGGCTACCCTGAAGACTTTGGCTGAACATTAAGCAATACGATTCAATAAACGTAAGATTCAATAAGAATGGCAGAGGACAGTTCCTGGGGAGTTAAAAGCAGAAATGGAGATTCTGAAGGCCTGAAAGTGCTGGGTACGATGGCTCTCTGACCTGGCAGAGCCCTCACTGAATATCCTAGCCATTTAACTGAGACACCAAAAAGGCCAAGTCTCAAGCATATGACTAAGACCTACCCTATGAAGACCAAGAGCAAGGCTCAGGAGAATCAAATGATGTGCCTGTAACTAACTGAGTGCCAGAATAATAGTCAACATTCTATAAGAAAAGGAAACAAAACATAGATTTTACAACATAACATCTATAATATCCAGCCTACAAAAATGTACTAGGCACAAGAAGGAGGAAAATGTGGTCAATTATGAGGAAGAACACAAAGACAAAATATACCAGAAATGACAAAGATGTTGAAGACTTTAAAATAGTTATTATAAATATGTTCATCAGAGATTTAAAGGAAAAAAAATGCATATGATGAACACATGAAGGATCTCAGCAGAGATTATAAAAACAAAACTAAAAAAGAATCAAATGAAAATGCTAGAATGGGAAAATACATATCTGAAATGAAACATTCTCTGCAGGTATTGGACACTGCAAAACCGATCAGTAACCCTAAAGACAGGTCAAGTGCAGCCGTCCAAACTGAAGCACGGAGACAAGGACCAGAGCCTTGTGAGGTGTGAAACCATATCAAGAGCTCCTGCACAAGCAGCTGTGCTCCAGGAAGGAGAGACGCACTGAAGCAGGAAAAAAGTATTTCAAGGAATCACTGTCCCAAATTTCCCAAATACGATTTAAGAAAACCAGCTCAAAGAACCATCACACTCAATGAACTCCAAAGTGAGACAAACACAAAGAAAGGCATCTCCCATGTCAAACTGCCAAAAGTCAAAGACAAGGGCTGGGGATAGAGCTCAACTGGTAGAGTGCTTGCCTCACAATGCACAAGGCCCTGGGTTCAATCCCCAAAACGACCCAAAAAAAAAAAAAAAAAAAAATCAAAGATAAAGCTAGGAAAGAAAAAAGAAAAAAAAAAAAACACCTAAAAGCAGGCACTGGGCAGGGGGAGGGGAGGAGAAGACTCGTTACACACAGAGAACAACCATGAAAACGACTGCTGGCTTCTCAGACGCTGCAAACCAGATGGCAAGGAATAAACTTTAAGATGCTAAAATGAAACAAGCAAACAAAAAGTCTTTCAAACTAGAATTCTACAGAGCAAAAAATACCTTTCAAAAACAAAGATGAAGTGAAGACATTTTCAAATAAATGAATGCTGAGAGAACAGTTCACTGGAGACGTGAACCAAGATACAGTATAGGAAGCTCTTCAGGCTAAAGGGGAAAGATGCCAGAAAGACACGGGGTCCAGCACTGAAATGGCAGATATTTGGGCAACACGCAAACATTCGCTTTTTCTTATTGATCTCTTATAAGACAACTAATTGTTTAAAACAATGACGGTAACAATGTATTGTGGGGTTTAAATATATGCAGAAATAAAATATAAGACAACAACAGCCCCAAGCATGAGATGGAGAAAATGAAATGTATTATAGATTTCTTACATTAGAAGCTAAGTAGTGTAACCCTAATTCAAGGTCAACTGTGATGAGCTGTGGATGCCTTATTGTAATTCCTAGAGCAACCCTAAAAAAATAAATGAATGAATAAGTAAAGAAACAAGAGGTATAAAAGACTACTTAAAGAGATAAAATAGAATACTAAAAGAACCCTTGAAACAGCTAGAATTTGCAGAACAGGGCATGTGCCTGTGAAAGCAGGCAGGAAAAAGAACGAACAAAGAATAAGCTGAACAGACACAAAAAAAAAAACAGCATGGTGGTAGCTTAAATCTAACCATATTGATAACTGCATTAATAACTAGACACTCCCAATTAAAAACACAACGCAGAACAAACAGACTGAGTCTATGAGTCACAGTCAGCCGGAAAGCTTGTGAAATCTGATTTACCTGTCAGTCTTCTAAATATTAACAACCATCCCTCAATGAAAAATCTTGTTAGAAGAATGTATGGCCTTTCTTTTTTTAGGGCAATGAATGGACCACTTTTGGCAAAAGTGAAGAAGAAAACAAAACTATAAATCTGCTCAAAATGTTCACTACCCTGCTCGTCCTATATGGGACCTGCCACGGCAGAAGAGTGAATACGGAGGACTCTACATGGGCCAGGTCTCACCCACCAAATGGTAAACTACCTTGGGTTTAAGCCTGCACACCTATTCATAGTGTCCGTGAGGCAATTCTTATTAGAGAATATCTGGGCTACTCCAAATGTAGGTCTCAAGTGTGAGATAACTTCTTTAGGAGCAAATGGAGAAAAGAAGAGCTGGAGATATGTTTGTTTTGGTTTGGGTTTTTCCCTGATGAGGCTGGACCGACTCATTTTTAATTGTACTTCCTTATGAAGCAAATGACGGACATGCTTTCACCCTGTTTGGGGGAACCGGGTGGTGAAATGGCCTTTTCATCCTATGCACCATGGGTGGAGGCAGAGGGGATTAAGAGAACTAAAATAAAGAAGAAATGTGTATTTAACAAAATAAACCAGCGCCTACAGGTGGTTTGGGGGACAAGATCTGCTCATTCCTACCGTTCCTTGCTGATAAAAGTGTGGAGCCAGCTCCAACAGCCATGCAGATTCTATGACAGTCACATCTCTCATGTAGTACTTGGAGGTCTGTATAACTTCATTGTAGATGACCCTGAAACGAGAAAGACATGGAACATCCTCCCACATCTCAGGATAGTCAGGAACCACAGTTAGAGATGCTGAGTCCCTTTCTTTAATCATTCGCAGGTGTGTACTCCAAACTCCGAGTACAAAAGCACTGAACACCTGTAATGCATACCACTCCCTAAGCACGTGGGTCATAGTGTGTACATTTCACAGAGAAGACTCTGAGTCCCACATGATTTCTAGGGCATCTCAGTTACCTGCAAAGGACCTTTCTGGTCCTTTGTATGTTTATATAGCTCTGAACGAAACTTGAGGACATAATTAGACAATATAAGAAATGAAGGCAGATGCCTGATCATGAAAAGGGCAGGAAAATGACTGCAGAGACACAAAGAACTTTCCAGAGTGATGAAAATATTTTCTTATTTAGAGTGTGAATTTCATGGAGGTACACATTTGTCAAAATTCATCTTTCACTGTTCATAAATGATATCTTAGTGGGGGAACAAAAAGACTGAATCATCTGAACCAAGAACATAATTTCAAATCACCAGACTTCAGGAGCACATAACTAGTTTCTGAGCTATCTTAAGTGTTGATTCAGGGCATTCCTCAGAACCATAAATGCCCAGCCACACTCTGCTACCCCCTCAGAAAGAGTAAATGAGTCCCAGCTGATGAAAAGGAAGGAGGGGACCCTCTGCAGAGGCCACGGGGGAGGGGCACTGAGAGGCACAGGTCTGCTCCAGACGGGCTCTATATCCACCACCCTTTCATTTCCAAGGAGCTCCACCTCCGTGTGAAGCTCCTTGGAAATGAAACAGGAAAAAGAAAAACATTTTTCTTTTAAGCAACTCCCAAATTTAAATAACCAAAAGTCAGCAGATCTTTATAGGAGATTCAGAATTGAGATCTCCAATTTGACCTGTACACCAATGACCACATTTCTAAATCCAGAATTGACCAAGCTCTCCACCTTGAAAGCTTCTAGGTCTGTGCTGGTTACAGGACAGCCTACCCCCTTGATCTAGGTGAGAGCTCAACTTCACCACTGATGTGAAGCACCACTTAAGTAGAGTGCAGGGCCCCCCTCTGCAGTTCTGATTCAGGCGGACTGGGCACAGCCTGAGTCTGCACTTCCAGCAAGTTTCCAGGAGACACTGCTGCTGGTCTAGAGGCCACACTTTGAAAACTACTGGCACAAAGTATCTTTCGCCAGAACTTTCTACCTTCTAATTTTATCTCCTGCCACTTTCCCTCCCTCTCTCCATACATGCACCCCTCCCCTTTCCCCAGGATTCTGTCTTCCAACTGGTTATGGGACCAGTGGTTGTCTTTAAAATTTCCAGTCCATTGTCAATCAATATTTTTGTAAAATACAATATAAATGAATTATTTAAAAACTGAAATTTTAAAAAGACACAAAATATAAGCCCAAATCTATTAGTTTTTAAATCGGGCAGACATAAGCACAACTTGTCAAAATGCTATAAAAATATCTGAATGCCTTCGCCTGACCTCTGCACTCACTTCTTCCTTCCCGGCCGGGGTTGCATGCTGGCACCACTTCACAGGTCACCCGTGGCCAGCCACAGTGATTCCCATTCCCCAAAGACAGGAAGTTCTTTGATGTTGCCCCAGGTTGCTCACCCTATTTCCTCAGTCTGAATGTCCTGTGGATCCTTTTTTGTCTGAAAAACTTTGTCTCCAAGTCCAGAGTAAATGTTACCTTGTCCATGAAGTGACTCTCCCTGGCACCGGAAGTGCCCATACTTTATACATCCCTCTAGCAAAGTCCTTCTACAATACAGGAATCAATCTGGGCCTGTCTCCATCAGAACTGGGGCTGGACCCCAAGTCATCTCTGCACAGCTGTGCAGGGCTGGGCATCTGGGCAGTGAGTGACAGTGAACCCCTGTTGAGAGGACGAGTGAGCAGACAACATCAGTCTGCGTAAAGGGACCTTTGGTAGAGCAGAAATTCTACACACAACTCAGCATAAGATGCATTCAACAAACACGTACAGAGCACCTGTGTTCCAGGGCCTGTGCCAGGACCTGGGGACCTAGAGTTGAACAAGAATCAGGCCCTGCTTCCAAGCAGCAAGAGTGGCTCACCATCGAGGCGGCTTCTCTGCATAGAGGACGGACGCAGGGTGGATGTGCAGCTCGTGATCATCCCGGATAGTCCTTGGAAGACAGAAGAATTTCATCTGAAGCACATTTTAAGTATTGACAGCAAGACTTTCCCACAGATGTTTCTAATATTAACAAAAAATGCAGACAGATTCAACTTCACTGAATGAAACAATTCTCTATATCTTCTCTGTACCCTTCCTTGACCCTCCCCTGCTGCCACCCCAGGAGTCAGAAATAAATCATACAAAAGGAAGAAAAGCAACATGTGGCCCCTCCAAAAAGCATTTAGGAATATAATACTTTGCCTGTGTTTATGTTCTGTGTGTTCTCTTTCAAAACAATTTCCTTTGGGCAGAAATAATGATTTCTTCTATAAGCTTTCATATTTTACAAAATTAAAGGATATAAGAGGGGGTAAGACATATTCAAGCTCGGTATTGGACTATGAGTTTTATTCAACTGAATTAAGAATTATAACTACCAGATCACAGGAGAACATTTACAGGATGTCACTGTCCAGAACTTCTCAGGGCACCAGGGAATCTGTTTCATCAGGGGAAGTGCTTCCAAACCAGGACTAAGCTCATCGCTGGCACCACAATAAAACCAGTATCCTGGGGGCTCTGGCTGTCCCAAATGGTGGGAGCTGACCCCACAATGAACTTGGTCTCAAAGGAATAACTGGCCTTAGAACCTCTCATGAAGCTCCTTGTTGTTGTTGTTGTTGTTGTTGTTTTTAAGGGTACTATTGCAATGTTTAGAATGCCTGCAGAAATGGCTGACTTGTCTTCAGGAGAGGGAGGGCGAGTAAGCCAATCAAAGTGACAAGTCAAGGACACTCACTGGAGAAGAGCTCAGGCCTCTCCAGGGGGTGGTCCCACCTGCCTGCCTCCTGGAAGGACTGCCTCAAACACAGAGGACTCAATATGGGAGATGCTCAGAATCCCCACAAAGATGGGCCAGGCCAACAGAACACACTAGAGATAACTGTCAGTGCTGCGCTTTAAAGTTCAGCCAGCCACCAGGATGCTGGATGCAGCAGATATTGCTGCCAAAAAACTTTAAATGCTCACTGAACTCTAGACACTTTAACAGAAGCCTGGTGTTCAGGGAAAGGGATCTCTTGATTGGCCTTAAGAACAGGATTTCACTATTTTCTCAAGGGAAAAAAAAAAAAAACTAATGGCAAAATAATATAGAGAAGACATCCAAAAAAGAGCTGAGAAAATGAGGAAATGATGACAGCCATACTTTGACAGACTACAGTGAAGGGAGGAGACTACAATGAGCCACGGCATAGAAGAGGCAGACTAAAGCATCTGCTCCAAGAGCCAGAATGATTTAATTTGGAGAAAAGAAGGCTAAACTAACACTTAAGTTTTTTACTATATCTGAATTCAGTGAGGCTGATGTAGGTATCAATAATCAGCGATTTTCTATGCCTAGAAAATGGGATGAAAGAAAGAGAATGCAGACTGCAGCAAGAGGCACGTTTGCCATACTAAGAAACACTTGCAAAGTTCCAAAGACACCAGGTACCAGTGCGTCCCACCGAGCTCTACAGACAAAATGGACTCCCCAACAGTCAAAGTAACTTCTCTAGGAAACACCATCTTTAATGGTTTCCTCCAATCCCAGCATTCCTTAATGCGAGCTGAGACAGTGCCAGCCTCCAGCATGTAACTGCTGTCCTTCCAAAACAAGAATTACAACATGGGGACAGGTTCGCACTTCCAGAGAGTCGAGGCAATTTGCTTAAAACTATATAACTAACCTCAACTCAGTTTTCGAGGGAGACATGATTTAAATTAAAAATAATTAATTGCTCTACAATTTCTGCAATCAGCATTTTGTGCATTTTTTTGGGGGACGGGTCATTTTGAAGATTTCTTCTTTAACAAATGACTTCAGAAAGTATTGTGTTACCTATAAGCTCCGGTAGAATGAAACCTCGCTGCATTTGCAAAGAATCCAGAAACAATGCACCTCAGGACCGGATCAGGATCACCTGCACACAGAGCACCAGACAAGCAACAGATGAGACCCTCACCTGCCCTACATGCCACCTCTTCAGGCCTGTGCCGTGAGGCATGGGACCCAGTCCTAGCCCCACCCCAGGCTGCTTCGAGACACCCTGGCATCATCTGAAGAGGTCCCCACTCCCCACAGTGGCTGCTGAGAACAATAATGCAGGACAGCTCCTTGAACTTGGGACCATTCCACACTTCCAGGCCACAGAGGACTGGATGAAGGCTGGACACCAGACCCTAAGAGAGTTAGTACACAGGCTGGCCAGTTACCTCAGAATTCCTCTGTAGGTCTGCACCTTGTGGGAATGATATTCTTTCCATAAGGCACAAACTGAAATATTCTACATCATTTCCAAGGTTATAAGCTATAGTGTACAATTCTTCAAAATTTCCAAATATTCCATTTTCATTGTTATTTCTATTGATATAGTAACCATCCCTCATGAATAAAGCTCCATGTTCTAGATGATATCCATAAGATAAACTCCAAATGATTATGCAAAAGAATAGTCTCATTTTTATGGCTTACGACACACCATTTTTCATCAATTTTAAGATTCACTCTTTTTTTTTTCAACTTACTGGATCAGAATAGCATTTACAACTACAGTGGTAGCATGGTTTTCTTTTTAAAAAAATATTTATTTCTTAGTTGTAGTTGGACATAACAACTTTATTGTATTTATTTAGTTTTATGTGGTGCTGAGGATTGAACCCAGGGCCTCACACATGCTAGGCAAGTGCTCTACCGCTGAGCCACAACCCCAGCCCCCTGTAGCATGGTTTTCTTTCTTACTGATACAAAATGATGGTGGTATTTTAGATCCAATGAAATATAATTGTTGGCAAACAAATTTCCTAAATGTGGTGCTACTTATAAAGTCATCAACAATATACAAATATGTCAGTCTCACTGCACTCTTATCAACAATGTTTTGGCAAAAAGGGTTATCTTTGGGGGTGTAGCTCAGTGGTAGGCGGCTTGTGTAGCAAACACAAGGCCTGGGTTCAATCCCCAGCAAACACCCCCCACATACAAAGTTACCTTCTTTTACTTTATATTTATTTGATTGGTAACTATATATTTATTTATGAATTTCATCTTGTCTTTTATTTTTACTTATATTTCCCCCCCAACCCCTACTGGGGACTGAACCCAGGGGCACTCTACCACTGAATTTCATCCCAACCCTTTTTTTAAATTATGAATTATGGTCTCATTAAGTTTCTGAGATTGGCTCAAACTTGCAATCCTCCTGCCTCAGATCCCAAGTTGCTGGGATCACAAGTGTGTGCCACATTACCTGGCCTTATGAATTTTATATGCTAATCCTTTGTTCATTTATCAAACGTTTTTATCTTTTACTTCATGACTACTGAAAATATCTTTTAATATTTGCTTTTTAATATCTACATGTTTTAAATTTGCCTGTAATTTATTCAGTCTCCATGATCTTCTTTACTGTTCCCAAGTACAGAACTGATTGATCCCAAATCTACATTTCTCACCATCATCTGATCCAAGATTCAGTCCCTTCTCTCTAAATGCCCTTCAGAAATGACCTTTTAAAACATGAGTTTGTCTCTGGGGCGATGTCGCTTCCAAAAGATGAAAACTGGCTCTTGGGTGTGGAGGTAGAAAGAATAGCTTAGAAAATGCAATGGTTTGTGGCCCTCCAAAGCCAACTCTTCATCGAAAAATTTATTACTCAGCATTTAATTCTTCTTGTTATGAAGAACTTAAATTTAATATAACTTTTTTCCTGAACAGGGGGTTGATAATGAAAAACAGATTAAGATACACAGGTACAGAAGTAAGGCTGACATTTTCCTGCCTGGTAACAGGAAGCTGATCAGCTTCTCTCCAAGTAGTTACCCCGCAAAAATGCCTATTTCTATCAATGACGTCAACATGACCACAGGCTCACTGTGTGACCTTCAGCAGGTTACTTTTTGCTCTTAGCCTCATTTCTTTCATCTATAAAGTAAGGATAATAGCAGTAAATATTTCACAGGGTTATTGTGAGCATTAAATGAATTAATATATGAAACACTCAGAATAATGAGCAGCCTACTAGAAGCAAGTGAGCAATGTTCACAAGTACCAGTCGGGGTGAGAACATGGCTGAGCGTCTGGCATGCAGCATCCACAAGGACTGCTGAATAAACCAGCAGGTGCGTCACTCCCTCAAAAGTGTGGGCTTCTGAGCCGAACAGATCGGGCTCCACTGATTACCACCTGAGTAACCCTGAACTTCAGTTAACATCTCCCCAGGACTTTCTGAGTCCTGTAAAGCAAGGACACAATCACTTACATCTCACACAGTGGGAGACGAGGTGAGAAAATATCTGTAGAGCCCTTGCCACAGTATAACCCCTCTCCTTGATTAACAGAGGACCCTCACTGTCACTGCTAGAGGTCAGGGACTGTCTTATACAGAACTACTTTCTGCCTTACCTTCGGTGACTTCCTATGCTAACCACATAGAACTGGCTTTAATTATGCTTGCATATGAAAATAAAATGTAATTTGTATGGAATAGCCATACATTTCATCCACTACAAGCAGTCTTTCTTAGCCAGGAACAGTGGCACATTTCTATAATCCTAGTTCCTGGGGATGGGGTGGCTGAGGCAGGAAGATTACAAGTTTAAGGCCAGCCTGGGCAACTTAGCAAGACCTTATAGCAAAATAACATAAAAAAGGCTGGGGTTGTAGATGGGTGGTAGAGTGCCCTGGAGTTCAATTCCATGTACTACACACACAAAAGAAGTATTCATTCTTCCCAAGCACAGTGGCACACACCTGTAATCCCAGAGGCTCAGTGGGCTGAGGCAGGAGGATCAAGAATTCAAAGCCAGCCTCAGCAACAGCAAGGCTCCAAGCAACTTAGTGAGACCCCGTCTCTAAATAAAATACAAAATGGGGCTAGGGATGTGGTTCAGTGGTCGAGTGTCCCCGAGTTCAACTCCCAGTACCTCCCCCTCAAAAAGTGCTCATTCTTAAAATAACTACATGATTATATTAATTATATGATGTATAACAATGTGAATGTTAATGGTTTGGGGGGGAGTGGTTACTAGGGAGTGGTTACTAGGGATTGAACCCAGGGATACTTTACCACTTTACATTCCAAGTCCTTTTTACTTTTTATTTTGAGAAGGGTTTCACTAAATTGTTGGGGCTGGCGTCAAACCTACAATCCTCCTGCCTGGGCCTCCCCAATTGCTGGGACTACAGACAAGCTGCTGTTAATGTGTTGTCATAAACTACACATTTGTTTTTGTAGGAACAACCCTCAGAAATAAAAATGGACCTCCTTGGGGAAGATTAGCAACGTAACACTGAGCTTTTCATGGATGCAGGTAATTTATTAAAAAAACATGAAACCAGTGTCGGGTCCCAGCACAGTGCTGCCTCCCACCATGCCAGCAGGGGAACTCTGAGACTCCAGCTAACACAGCAAAAAAGGCAAGTCCCCAACTGTGGCAGCTAATGCCCGGGGCAGCTCATTCTCACCTTCGCTAGACTTCTTGGGCACCTGAAACTTGACAAGAAGCTTTTTCAACTGTTCTCTCACGGTCGCAGCTCTGACAAGACCCTTGTAATTCAGGAAATGTTCCTGGCACCACTGGGAGCTCTTATTGTGCTACAGAACAAGCCAGACAGAGGGAACGTTAGGAAAGCACAGAAATGCCCACACCCGGGCAGCACTGCGAGATGACTATTTCCTCTTTCACCATTTGCTCGTGCAATGAGACAAGATCTTCAGATCATAACTGGCCTTTCCTTTTGTCCCATCTCTCCAAACAGATGCTGACAACCATGTCACATGTGACTGCTCTGTGACCTCACTCTCCACACTACAGAGCAAATGAGAGCTGAGGGACAAGCAGAGCTACCTGCACCTATGAGAGAGAGAACTATCAGAAAGAACTGCTTCCTGTGTCCTTTGCAAGGCAACTTTTCTTTGACAGGTTTCAGTTTATCATTTTACTAAACAACAGGCAAGTGATGTGACACTTATCAATGCAGAAATAATCTGCAAACTAGAATTATTTGTCCCTAAAGTATGAATTTTCTGTCCTCAGACTAAACTTTTGCTGTGGGGAATGTTTCTCTAAAATTATATTCTAAGCTAGGCAGAAAAGAGTTTTAAATTTAAAAAAAAAATTTAATTCATAGAAGATTTTCCAAAAAGCAACTAAAGAATAATGCAATGTCCACCTATATCCATATTCTACTGCTAGAAAAAGCTTCAAATTGGAGATGGTTCATTGTACTCATACAAATAAATTTTAACTAGTTTTAATTTTTAAGTCTCTATTTAATAGAGTTTTTTTCCTGAAAATCATTCATTAACTGAATGGTCTTCCTCAAATCACTGGTAAAATAAAAATTTGGTTATTTAATCCTCTTCTAAGAAAGTATTTAAGAAATAAATAATAAAAAATGTGAAATATTAGTCCCTTTCCTTTATATGAAGTCACTTATTTCATCATTTTCTTCAGCTTTAGATCATTCTTTTGAAAAATTTTTAGAGAGAACTTTAAGCTATATTATTTACTCTTCATTGTGTAGAACATTGAAAATAAAACTTAAAAAGCCTATTGCTAAACGGCATGTAGGATGTGAGGATATACACAGATAGATCTTTACCTAAAGGTTTTCTCACGGCAGCTGAGAAGATTCAACCCAAGGCTCTAGTTGCTCTCAGCCTCACTCATCTGGCAGAAAATCTAATAGAACTTCCTATCAAATGCTGCCTTCCGTGAGAAGAGGCAGAGCAGGAGACTGTGTCTTCACTGCTGTAGTGCACAGCATACTGGGGTGAGGAAAAGCACCAAGCCATCCCGAGCTCTTTCCACCAATACATCCCAGAACCTGAGACAGGACGCCCAACCCACTGGCAAGAAATCTAATAGGAAAATAGAGGGGACTGTTGGCCACTCCTCTGCACTAATGTCTGGGATCCTTGCTCCTGGGTCACCCCAAGTAGTGGGTATATGGAGGTCCCCCTGGCGGAGGTCTGCTTACTTTGATAAACGCTTCATACACATTGAGCATGGTGAGGTGATCACCCTCTTCCACAGCAAATTTTCGGTGCTCCCGCATCTGGAAAGAACAAAGCTCCATTGAGACGCTGCCTCCTGCGGGCCTCCCTACTGGAGTGACCCTGTGCAACGAACAGCATGTGGCTGCAGATTCAGAAAGGCCTGGCTCACACCATCCTAGCTGTGCCACACCTGAAAGCCCTCAGCTCGGTTATGCACCTTTCTCAGCCTCAATTTCCTTATCTGTAAAATCAAAGAATTAAACCCTTCTATCAAGGTTGCTGTGGGTTAAGATAATTTTCTATAAAGTGCCTGGAACAGGAGGAGGATGCATGTGAGCATTCTCGTCTCTCTCCTCCTGGTCCTGCAGGACTCTTCTTTCAGAAACACTCCTCCCAGGCTCCAGGAGGCAGGGGGCGGGCTGCCTGGCTGGCTGGCACATGGCGGACACTCCATAGCCTAGGCCGCCACTGATGCACATCCTTTCGGAGCCCATCCCTGAATTCTTTTTGTAAGACCTGGACAGTGCGATTCGTTCCCCAGGGGAAGTACACTAATGCACACCTTAGCTCCAGAACTTCATCCTTGAACCAATGTCACATAATCACTCACCTTCCTCCCTATCTCCCCTCCTTCCTCCCATTCATTAAAGAGATTTCCATCAAGTACCTACTAGAGGCCAGGCCCTGTGCTAAGCACCTGGAATACAACAGTGAATAAACAGTGGTGAGAAGGACAACAAATGAAGTAAGTGAGCAAAACACGCAGTCTCTGGATGGCAAGAAGTGGCACTAGCCTGCTATCTAGTTTTCTCTTTTTTAAAGTGAGTGTGTCCACCCTGAGGCAGGACTGTCACGAAAGTTCATAAATGGATAAACAACCTGAGAAAAAGGACATTACCATCTGGGCACAAAGGCAGGAAGGGTACAGTAGTGTACAGACAAACCGCTGTCAGGGAGGGTGAAACAGGTGTCCTCACTGCACACCAGACTCTCCCCCTGTGCAAGGTGGCTGCTCTCCCCAGGAAGCGGACTCCAAGTGCACCTGAGCGGCCTCCAGGGGACACCTCCTCTTGGCCAGCTGAGTGCAGTCCAGTGCTTTCCCTCCAGGCTTTCCAGGGCTCACTCGCTCAGCACTACTGCCTGTGCCCTAGGCAGGTCTTGGTGGCTGGATTTTAGCTCCACACGCCCACCTGCAGCACCGCCCTGACAGTGCAGCGCCTAGAATGGTCCTGCTTGGCACAGGCACCTGACTGATTATTTCACTAATGTGCCTACTAAGGATTCTGCCAGAGCAGCCTGGATGACAATTTCCTTGATGGGAACTAATAGTCAGCAGTGCAGTGGTGAAGGTCTGGGGCTGTAGACCTTGAAAGCCAACACCGCCAATCCCAGCTGTGCAACCATGAAGGAGTTACCTAATCTTTCTGTGCCTGTATCTTTGAAAGATGATAATAATATCTACCACTGAGGTTTATGGTGAAAATAAAATGAGACTGTGCACATAAAATGCTTAAGCACAATGTCAGGGACATGGTAAACACTCAAAATGTGAGCCAGCAACCTCTGCACAGCTCCGTCTTCAGCAGCTTCTGAGTGAGTTTTAACAACAAACACCCCTAGTGAATGAGAATAAGGCGAACAGTGCAGGGGACGTTGGACTTACTGCCTGAGACTTCTGGTTTGAGGGGATCACAAAGACATTCTGGATCTGCATCATGGCTGCAATGCTTAGAATTTCCTGAGAACAGCCAAAATTTCCTGTAAGACAAAAAGCACGTCTGATTGCCAACATCTAATGTGTCCACAAGGCATAAAATACATTTTTCCATACATACTGTAAAATGAGACAATATTTTATATGGTCTAATTTTCTAAGTATAAACATGTACATACAAACTTAAATAAATACTTCACCCTGCCAAGTGGAATGAGGCCCAGCCTCCAGAGATGCTTAGGAAAAATCTACTCTGTTACTCTGCAGCTGTGACAGTGAGTGAGGGCTTTGCCATCCGTCAAGGTGGGTCCAGACTGGCCCTATCATGAAGGGCGGTCAGCTCCATACCTACTCCTTGCTCTCTTACTCAGACACCTGGAAACCTGGCTTCAGCCTGGGGGCAAGGGGGGTGAAGGGGGCAAGGGGGACTGCAGGTGTGGGCTGTAGCCCTCGTGCTGCTTCTCTGCTCCTAGGCCCTTCTGTAAGGTGGTGGCCTCTCAGAAGTGCTCGCAACTAGACCAGGACGGCACTCTGGCCTATTCTGTGGCTCCTGGAACAGAATCTGCAGCAACCAACCCTCTAGGGTACGAGACAGACCAAACCGCACTGCCCGCCCCACCTGCCCATAGCTTCCCGCCTGATGCACACAACGCCAGGTTTAGAACCTGCTTCTGTATAAGGCCAACTGTGGCAACTCGTTTCCCAGCTCTCACCATGTGGGTTGAAATGAATTACACCTTCATAAAAAAATTAAGACAAAAAAAAAGAAAAAGTTCATATTACCTTTCCAGGCAGGGAGGGACAACCTATACTCTCTAGATGATTCTGGTCTCTACCTAAATAGATCTCGAGGTTTGACCTTTACACTAGAACTTATGTCCTCACAAAAATCTGAAAGTAGCAGAGAAACTGGAAGCCTGTGTACTGCTGTTGTTAGGAAGGCAAATGGTACAGCCACTGTGATAAATAGTACGACAATTCCTCAAAAAATAAATCTGTGTACAGCCATTCTAGGAAATAGTAGGAAGTTCCTAAAGAAACTAGAATTAGAATTGCCATATGATCCAGCAATCCCACGTCTAGGTATATACCCCAAAGACTGAAATTGGCATGTAGAAGAGAACTCTTCACTCCCGTGTTCATTACAGCAACATTCACATCAGCCAAAATATGAAAGCAATTTAAATGTCCATCAGTGGGAATATGGATAAAGAAACTATGCTAAATACACAACTGAATAGCATACAGCCTTTAAAAATGAAGGAAATTCTGTCATTTTAAGACAACATGAATGGAAATGGAGTACAACATGCTAAGTGAAATAAGCCAGGCATAGAATGACAAACACTATAGAATTGTACTTATGTGTGGAATCTGAAAAAGTCAATCTCATAAAAACAATGAGCAGAAATAGTTGCTGGAGAGAAAAGGGGGAGTAGGGGAAAGGGAGGCATTGATCAAAGGACACAAAGTTTTGGGTAAGAGAGGGTCAGTTTAAGTGATCTGTTGCACTGTATTGTGACCACAGTTAATAATAACATAATGTATGGTCCAAATTTACTAAAATGATAGACTTTCAACATTATCACCATAGGAAAATGATGAGCTGGTAAGGTAATGCTAATATGATATGCTAATAAGCCTGGCCAACTCTTTCTACTGTACACACACACACACGTACATAGATCAAAACGTCACATTGTACCACATGAATATATACAATTATTATCTATTAATTAAAAACAAATACTCTTTTTAAAGAAACTGAACAGAATGATTATATGACCTGATAATTCACATTTGGGTATCCACCCAAAAGAAGTGAACACACAGATTCAAAGAGATACTTGCATATCCATGGTTACTGCGGCATCATTCACTATATCCAAAAGATAGGAGAATCCTGAATGTTCACCAACAGATGAACAAATACTCAAAATGTGGTATATACATACAAGGGAAACTTGTATGTAGAAAATTCTGAAACATGCTATGGCATAGACGATCCTTTAAAGATATAATGTTAAACAAAATAAGCTAGACACTATATAGTTCTATTTGTGAGAGATTCCTAGAGGAGCTGAGTCCTCAGAAACAAGAAGTAGAACAGGAGTTAGTGTTAATGGGTAAAGATTCAGAGGGGAGGACAGAAGAAAGTCCACAAATGGCTGGTGCTGACGGCTTCGTACTAATGTGAATGTACCCAGCATCTTAGAACTACATACCTAAAAATGGTTAAATGGCAAATTCTCTTCCTTATTGTTGATGCTGTCTAACCACCACTGGACGCTCTTCCTCAGGGTGCACAGAATTTAGGGAAACAACTCCTCTGACAATCAAAATAAAATCAACACAAGTTGTCGGGGTCTACCCACCTGACTCAAGCAGCATTTTGGCGAACATGGGATTCAAAGGAAACTCTGCTATTCTCAGGCCAAGTGGTTCAGTTAAGCGACAGTCTTTGTCTAGACCTGCCAAAAGAAGAGAACAAAAGATAGCAGAAAGCATGTACCCTTGTGTTGGGAGATGCACACTTGTTGAGAGAATAAAAGATGATGAATGCTAAAAATGGTACCCAAGAGATGACTCTTGCACTACTCAGTCTGACACCAGAGTGCTGTTGTATCAAAAGAAGAAAAGATCTCCATGGAGTTCCTAAATCCCCAGTTTTTAAAAAACTGCTGCTTCTAATGACTTCTATTCAAGGACTTTATTTAAAGAAAATGGCCCTGCAACGGCCTCTTGCTCTCACTCTCCTCAACCCACAGCAGCCTCCCTCCACTCCTGCTGCCTCCCAGAGGGGCTCTTTTGCAGCCCCACAGCCAGGCCACCCAGACACACCAAGGCCCTCTCCTCCACTCTCCACAGCCTTTGCCTCTGCTGACCTCAGCCTAGCCTCCTGCTAGCTCCCGGACCCCTGCTCTCCTGGGTGCCACCAGCTCTTTCGCTGCTCTCCTCAGTCACCTTCTGGGCTGCCTTCCACATCCAGGCCAGGCCAGGCCACAGATGTGCCAGGATGGCATGCTGTGCCCCTGCTCCTCTCAGACCAGGAGAGCAACTGTTATAGCAACTCTGCATCTGAATGCTAGCCCGGACCCCTCTGGCGCCAGCTCAGGCCTGTTTACCCAACTGCCCCGGGCATGTTCCTTCAATTCTTCCCCTTTCCTCCATGCCTCTCTTCCAATCGCCAATATCCAGGTATGGATTTCCGAGACCTCCAAGATGTAGACTACTGAGTAAAATAAACATTACAAGAGCTCAGAGTAAAACAGAAAAGGTCATTTCTCTTCTGTTTCAATATAATCATCTTTTTAAAGGTGAAACAATAAATTAAGTTGGGGGTTTCCCTCAACCTTTGCCAGCTAATTTGGAGCAGTGAAGAAACAGGAAAATTTGTTCTGTTTGGAGGAAAATCAAACCAAATGAAAAATACCCATATCATTAATGGTCTGGCATCTGCATTAAAGATAACTTTGCTTTGGAAACCCATTCCAGAACACAGTCACTCGAGGCTGATCTTCTGTGGACTTTTAAATCAATGGAGAGCTTTTTAATCAGTAATTGGCTATTTCCTCAGAGCAGTATTATAAATATGAATGAAAATGGACCCCTATCGCACCCCAAACAAAAAAATTAACCAAAATGGATCACAGACCTAAATGTAAGAGCCAAAAACCATAAAACTCTTTAAAGAAAACCTAGGAGTAATGACCACGAGTTAGGCAAAGTTTTCTTTTTGTCTTTGTTCCTCCCCAGGAACAAAGTCAGGACCTCACTCAAGCCAAACCAAACACTTGCTCTACCACTAAGTTGTATCTCCAGCCCCAAGGCAATATTTTCTTAGACATGACACCAAAAGAACAAGTGACAAAAGAAAAAACAGACAAATCGACCTACACAAAAACCTAAAACTTCTGTATTACAAAACGAGACCATAAGGTAAATGAACAGCTAACACACAGAAATGGGGAAAGGAGTTACAATTCATATACCATATAAGAAAGAGCTCCTCCAACTCAGTAAAAAAAAACAATAACCCAAGCAAAAATGAGCACAGAATTTGAACCTTTCTCAAAAAAAAAAAAAAAAAAAATACAGTTAACCCTTTGTATCTGCGGGTTGCACATTCTTGGATTTGATCAACAATGGTTCATAAATATTTAAGAAAAAAATTACATCTATACAAATCATATATAGATTTTTTTCTTACCATTAATCCCTAAAAAATACTGTAGAACAAGTATACAGAGCATTCACATTGTGCTAGGTATTATGAGAACCTAGAGAGGATGTGAAATACAAAGGAGAGTGCGCACAGGTCATATGCAAACACTGCATCACTTTACATAAGACTGGAGTATCCATAGATATTGGCATCAGAGGGGGTCCTAGAATCAATGCCCCAGGGATACCTATGGGATGAAACACATTGTATACAAATGGCAAATAAGCAAATAAAAACATATTCAATATCATGAGTCAGAAGGGAAATGCAAAACAAAACCACTAGATACCATTTCCTACCCATTAGGAAAGCTATGATACAAAAGACAAGGGGTAACAAGCACTGGCAATATGGAAAAACTGGACTCTTACACTTACTTGGGAGAATGCCCAGCAAAAATCTGTATGCTTGCCAGGAGCAGTAGTGTACGCCTATAATCCCAGCAGCTCCAGAGGCTGAGCCTGGAGGATGGTGAGTTCAAAGCCAGCCTCAGCAAAAGCAAGGTGTTAAGCAACTCAGCAAGACCCTGTCTCTAAATAAATTACAAAATAGGGCTGGGGATGTGGCTCAGTGGCTGAGTGCCCCCGAGTTCAATCCCCAGTACCCATCCCGAAAAAATCTGTATGTTAATGTGCACAGCATTATTATTCATACTAGCCAAAAAGAGGAAACAACATAAATGTCTATCAGCTAATAAATGGATAAAAATTTTACATGGCTTATCCATACAATGGAATACTATTCAGCAATAAAAATGAATGAAGGACTGATATATCCTACAACATGGATGAGCCTTAGAAACATATTGAATGAAAGAAGCCAATCATAAAAGACCTCATATATGATTCCATTGATGTAAAATGTCCAGAATATGCAAATCTAGAGAGATAAATTAGTAGTTGCCTGGGACAGGGGAGTAATGGAAATGGAGACTATGTGCTAATGGATACAAGGTTTCTTTTCTGAGTTATGAAAGCATTTTAAAATTAGATTGTGGTGAAGAATGCACTACCCTTTGAGTATATCAAAAGCTACTGAATCATACACTGTAAATGACTGAAATGTATGGTATGTAAATCACACCTCAATAAAGTCATTTTTTAAAAAAAGAAATATGAAAATATACCTGAGGGGGTAAAAAAAACACTAAAATTTAATAACCAAACTGGATGGCAGCCATGTGGGGCACCCTTCAGAGCAAGTCAGTACTTCCTGAAGATGAGTTCAAGTTATGATTTTTCTCCATCTTCAGGTACAAAACAACATTCTCAGATAAGCAAATAGAGGCTCCTCTGTAACAGACTATTTCCTACCCAAACAATTCCCCTGACTGGTGATCTCCCTGTTCCCCAAGGAAACTCCAGGAACAAAGTACAGGAATATGAAGAAAGAAACACTGAGCCACAGCTTTCAGGATGAGGTAGGGGCAGGAAGAAAAGTCCCCTCTGCCCTCTGCTAGAGAATCACTGATCTCTGATGTCTCTGAGGAGTGTGGCCCTGGAGATAGTCACCTAGCTGCTATGTACTAGAATGCTTTATAAATTGTCACAATCTAAGTATGACCCCAACTTCTATTTCAGTAGAGTGTCATGAAATGAGGAGGGTCCACCCCGTTCCTGAAGATACTAGGAGCGCCAGAGTGAATGCCACAGACTCCATCATGGGGAACACACGGAAGAGAGAAAGAGGCATACCTCCCAGAGCATAGAGTAACTCCAAAGCTTGAACCATCGACTGTGCTGGAGGGGGCTGTAAAACACATAAAAGTCCTCCGGAATTAATTTCTCTGGGCAAGGAACATACAGATGTGAGCACTTCCTATTCAAATCCACGTTCCCTCTAGCATGTCCCATTCCTCCCAGTCCCCGTGCTTCTGTTCCTGCTGTTGGCGCCCCTTGAATGTCCTTCCAGCCTTCTTGGCATCCTCGGTACTGCCTGGCCTTTAAGGCTCAGCTTGATTAAACAATTCCCCTGGCAGCCCTCCCCCGCTTCCCTTCCCCCTGAGGTGATGGTCCCTAACTTAAACTACCTCTTCATTTTCCCTAAACTCTCCTCAGACATTGCTACTGTTTACTTCACAGTCTTGACATTCTCCTGGGAGCCCCAGGATACAGCAGTGCTCACAGACGATTTATTTTTGCATCACCCAGAGGCAAAGCCTGTGGAGGGTTAAAAACATTTGTTGAATTTGCATTTTTGATAACAAACGGGAATGCTGGATGATCAACAGTTAAGCAGAGCTGACGGTGTGACTCTCAGCCTGATTCTCTAGATCCTAACCTCCTTCGGTCCTCTGCAAATCTTTACTGAGCACCTACAAAGTGCCAAGCATCATTATTTCTTCTCTCCAAATTAAAATTATGTGGTTTTGAATAAGTCAGGTATTAAAATTATACTGCTTTTCAAACTGCATGGCTTTTCTTCTAGATGCATTCAGATAACAAATGTATTTTAAGCATCACATTGTTTAAGCTCAATGTTACAAATGAGGAAAGTGGAAGACATTTGAACAAGGTCACACAGGCAGTTTGGCAAAGTCAGAAGCTAAGTTCAGGTTTCATGTTTTCCATTCTACCTCATCCACTTTGTTTGCCAGTCAAACTTCTAAAAGCTTAGGTGCACAAACCACAAGGGTGTGGACCAAACTGCAAAGAGGGCACTCCACAGACCACTGGGAGCAAATCATGTAACTGGCCCACTGCCTCTCCTCAGTCCTATGACATCTTTTTCTTCAAAGAGGCAAAATGCACAGTTCACAAATGCAGGAGCTTAAACCTTCTAGGGATCGTTAATACTGAGGTTATATTAATAGGAATAGCGAGGCTCTGATCTAGGCTCTGAACAATTACAGAAACAAGGTTCTCTTGACTCCTTTTAATTCTGACCCTATTTCAAATCACTTACCATCAATCGAAAAAACTTATTCCCCAGACCCCACAAAAATCATTTCAAAAGTATTTTCATCTAAATGAACATTCACTGGTACTCCTCTAGGACTTCATCTGATTTGGGATCACAGCAACCACAGTTTTAATATATTTGGAATTACTGTGCAAGTATAATTTGTTTGTTTTTCTCATGTTTTCCTTGTTTCTTATACCCACAAGACACCCCACTAACTACCTGGGATAGCTGCCTAATAGGCATTTTGGTCATACTCCATCAAGAAGTCAGTTTTCCCATTACTGGGCAAATGAGTGCTTCTCGTTTTTCACTTTTCTAATTAACATTCCTAAACATACAAAATTACATGTATCCTGTGATTGCCACTGTAAAAACACAGTTTCAGGAGAATGCAGCCAGAAAGGAATGAATAAAAATAAATCTGTATGTGTGTTTTTATTTTTCAATCATCCAAAAGTTTTATTATGATTTCACTATCTATACTTTTAAATTTTGATATAAAATAGTGCTAAAAACATTATCATCTATTTAAGCATTTTTTTCTTCTTTCAAATTACTTTCTCAGGAGAAACTTTCATGGGAAAAAATAACAGGCATTTCTATGGTTCATAAAATATTGTCAGAAAGTACCTCCCAAGGACCAAAACAGAATATAAAACCACCAGCAATACACAGGGCACTGACTCTACCAAATTGTTGTTAGCTCTGGATCTCATCATTTTTCTTAATAGTTGATCATTTAATTGGTGTAAAATCGGGCTTTGTAGCTACATCTTCCATGAAGGAGAACAGTCTTTGTGTCAGTTTATGATTTCCTCCCCTTAACTTTTGCTTTATTGGATATTTGATTTATTCTAAATGAATGCATTTTGAAAACTCTTGGTATTTCTTAAGACACTGATAAGTCATTTCTGCCATTATGTTTTCCTTTAATCTTAGATATGGGACTTTTCCAAGGGTTATATTTGCACACACTGTTCATCTTTTCTTTATAGTATCTTACCCTATACAGCAGTAGTCAAGGGAACATTTATTCTGTGCTTATGGTGAGCACACAATAGCTTCTTTGAGGAGCTGGGATTTGTTGGGGTTTTTTTTTTGTGTGTGTGTGTATGTGTGTGCTGTTTTTTTGTTATCCAAAATCCAGACTTGTCACACCATAAACCACGATAGCCAGGATGGAACAAATGAGTGAACATGTGAGTCCTCAACCATAGAAGTCCTCTAGGAAAATACTCATGAATGTCTACTAACTAATCTAGTAGAAATCACGAGGATAAAGACAGAAGGTTTTATTTTGGTTATATTTAAAATGTCTGCACATTTAAAAAAAAAAGTCAAATAAAAAATACTGGCAAGAAATATTACAAACAAAAGTTGATGTCTTTAATGAACTCTTGAATAATTCCATAATCCTAGCAGATAAATGACTTAAAAATTCTGATGAGCTGGGTTCAATGGCACATGTCTATAATCCCAGCTACTAAGTAGGCTGAGGCAGGAGGATCAAAAGTTCCAAGCCAACTGGGCAGCTTAGAGAGAACCTGTCTCAAAATTAAAAGGCTAGGGTAAAGTTCAGTGGTAGAGCACTTGCCTAGCATGGTCAAGGCCTCAAGTTCAATTCCAGTACTACCAAGAAAAAAAGAAATAAAACTGGCCAGTAATTTATTTTTTAATCTATGAGAGAAATAAAATTAGTGGTAGAGATAATAACCTCCGTCTCCCTCTCCCACCCTCCCCTTCCCTCCCTTTCTACCTCTTTCCAATCACATTAGCAAAACTCTAAAAGACAATGATCCAGCATGATTGGGGCACCACACACCAGGCCTGCTGGAGCCCATGTCAGTATAGCCATCTGGCCAGGTATCCACAGTCACAAAGGACTATGGACCTTTGGCCCAGTATTCTCAGCAACCTGGCTTAGGAAATCAAAATCAGCCATAGGGTCTTCCCTACAATTCTTCCAAAACCTTCTTGGCTTCCCCAGTCGCAATACTCTTGATCATGCAGGACTATCCATGAACCCACTGTCCTGGACCCTTCACCCTTCCTTACCTGGTGGAAAACCCTGCTTAGGTCTCAGATTTCACCTCAGGACTAACAGGGCAGGGAGCTCTTCCTTTGTCTCTCAGAGCACAGGGCACACTGCTCTGTAATTTACCCACTTATTGGTCTCTCTCCCCCAGCAAATAAGAAGTGGAATTACCAACAAACTAAGTGTGGCTGCTTGTCTCACCATCTCCCCCATACCCTGCTTTGGATCTGGAGCCAAATAAGCCCCAACACTTAAGCTGAGTGGGAAAAAGAAAGATGGCATGCTCTTCACAACATGCCAACATCCCCTTGAAAGCCCCCCACACAGAAGATAGGACTTACCGACATGAAATGAAACCTGAGGACGTTGTCAATCCCTAGCGCTTTCAGCTGCAGGATGACAGGGGCCAAATTGCTCCGCTGCATCTCGGGAACAGTAGATTGAGGCAACTTGTCGAAGGCTTCCTCTGGGGATAGTAAATCAGAACAGTCAGGGATCCAATGTGACAGCCAAATGCAATCACATGCCAAAGGGACAGACTTCCTTTTCTACCTTGATCAAGAATCTCCAGGATTCTGAGACCAGATGCACATGACCTTGTAATGCAAGGTTTTTATATTTACAAAAGACCTTTCTATTAAAAAAAAAAAACTTTAGATACTACATTCTAACAATACTCCTTTATAAAAATTTGTCCTTTTACTTCAGAATGTTGTTTTTCAAATGCTTTTTGTGAGCAAAATATCAAAGCAGCAAGTATTTGCTGAATCACTATTGTTACCCAGTTATCGTCATCTCTTGGGTAGAGAATGTCAAGGAGTCAAGAACTGCACATATAAGCAAATTTATAAAAAGTAAAAATTGTCCAAATCTAATTTTTTAAATCAGTAATCAAAGCACAATGTCACACCCAGAATCCAATGTTGACCCAAATAGATTAATGAATAGATTAATGAGTGCTTACATGCCCCATAGCAACAAAAGGTGACCTAAAGCAGGAAAAAGTACCACGTGGCACAGATATCCTACACTAGGAGGGGCAGGAAAAGAAATGGGGAAGGAAGAGACTTTGGAAGGCCTTTTATAAAAACTAGACAAAAGGGTACAGGTAAAGAGGCAGAGGGGATTAAATTATTTTTGTATATATACAGACAATGCTCCACCCACAAAACCCTCCCACATCAGTCAACATTTTAACAGATGTACACCCTTCTTAAACACCACGGTGGCCCAACCTCCATTTAGACCATAAAGCTCTAGTGAACTAGGGGAAAAAAACAAAATGAAGCAAAAGGTGACATGAAGAAATAGCACAAAAGGTTTTCCTTGAGAAGACAGACAACCAAAAGTCTAAGGACTGTGATATAAGTTGCCATATGCATGGGTCTACCCAGGAAGTTCTGGATCCCGAGCAACAGCAGAAGTTCCAAGCAGATACTCTCTAGTTTCAAAAGCATCTTGGATACAGTTTTTTGGCAGGAGAAACAAACTTCCCAAATACACCATTTTGGCAAGGGAAAAACAGTCATCAGATGAGAGGCCAGCCCTGCTCGGGGGCCGCTCACAGGAAGCAGGTGCATCCTCAGAGTTCACTGGTGCTCAGCTCTGGTGAGGCGCCTAGGCCAGAAGCCACAGGCCAACCCCTAGAACAGCATTAGTGACAGGAAGGGGCCTGGACCAAGACCTGACTGCTCTGCAAGGAGGAACAGATTAGGTCCCATCAAGGGGTCCTCCAAAGAGAAGCGGAGGCTTGGGGAAAGAGGAAAGAATGGTCACCAGAGACGGCTCTAAAGGAGCCCCATAAGGAGTTGCCACTGAGGGGACTTCGGGGCTAAAGAGGTTTTGCTGGGCAAAAAGGAAAAAGCCCAAGGAAAGGCATCTGAGGTCTGAGTAGCGGATGCAGGAAGCAGAGGGCACATCCAAGAAGAGTGCAGTTCAGCTGAGAAGCCATGTTGAGCAGATGCAGATGGTGAGTGAGAGGAGATAAGATGAGGAAGAGTTCTGGAAGGTTCAGAAAACTGTAAGGTCTGTGAGAGGTGTGCTGTCTAAAAGCTACACTCTGGAAGCCTGAACGCTGGACACTGTGCACTTGTTACTATGCAGTGGCCCCTCCCCAACACCACTTCCACTGAAACGCCCTGCAAAGGGACTCGATGATCTTTCACCTAAATCCACCTGAACACCTTTAGTCCACACTCTATTACATGATTTCTTTGGCACAAGAGATGGGTGCTGACCATGACCTCTTTCAGAGTAATTTGAGCCAGGCATGGTGACACACACCTATGATCCCAGCAATTCAGGAGGCTGAAGCAGAAGGATCTCAAGTTCCAGGCCAGCGAGGCAACTCAGTGAGACCCTATCTCTAAAAAATAGAAAGGGAAGAACATCCCTGGGTTTGATACCCAATACCACCAACAGAAAGAAAGAATGAGGCGGGGGCTGGGGGAGGAAGGAAGAAGTAACTGAGTTCCTTAAAAAACTAAACATGAAATTACTATATCACCCTGCAAAAACCAAAAGAATTAAAAACAAGTTCTCAAGTACATGTACATGTATCTCACAGCAGCACTACTCAAAACAGCCAAGGTGGAAACAGCCCAAATGTTTACCAACTGATGAATGAATAAACAAACAAACTGTTTTCCATACAATGGAATATTATGCAATCATAAAAAGGAATGACAAATGGCATACATGGTACAATGTAAACGGCCTTTGAAAACATTACACTAAAGAAGTCAGACACAGAAGGTCACATATTATATGAAGGTCACATACTATATGAAGGTCACATATGGTATGACTGTATTTATATGAAATATCCCAGATAAATCCATGGAAGCAGAACACAGATTGGCAATTGCCAGGGATAGGGGGCCAGGAAGAATGGGGAGAAACTGCTTAAGTAAGGGTTTTCCACTGGAGGGACGGAAATGTTTTGAAACTAAACAAAAGGAGAGGTTGCATATACTGTTCACTCTAAAATGGCTGACTTATGTAAATTTCACCTGAATAAAATTTAAAATATATGAGATTATATATAAATATAGATACATTTTTGAAACTTCCTCCTCCTCTGCATTTCAGGGTGCCTTTTCATCCTGGTCTTTACCCACTCCAATCAGGCTTTCTTAGCACCTTCAGGGGTTGTCTGTACCTCTCTGGCCTCGGTTTTGCCTATGATGCTCCACATCCCCTTCCTCCCCTCCCAGTACTTGTATATCCCATTCCCTTTGCCTGGAGTGCTGAAATCTTTTCTCTAACACCTCCCGTTTACTTGGATAAATACTGGGCTTCCAATAAGGTCAGGTCCAAACACAACCTTGGTTGTGAAGCACTTTCCAGTTCTAAAAAAAAAAAAAAACACAAGCCCTTCTCTGTTTCCAAGAGCCCCTATTCTCTACAGTAATCCTACCACACCTTAACATGCTAATCTGTTAGTGGGTCTGTCTCCACCACCAGACTGTCCACCATGCGACCACAAGCCTAGTTCCACGGAGCCCTAGATTCCCAAGCCTCAACCCCATGTCCAGCATGCAACCAGGCTCTGTAAACATTTGCTAAAAGAAAGAAGGCCGGGGTATAGCTCAGGGTGGAACACTTGCCTAGCACATTCAAGGCCCTGGGTTGCATCCCCAAAACCAAAAAAGAAAATAAGGAAAGACAGAATGACATCAAGAACTGAATAAGGATGATAGGAACGAGAAAGGAAGGGAAGCAATAAATGGCAAAGCTACAACCTTCAGACCTGGTCAGCAACAGCAGGGGACAGGGGAAGGAGGAGGGACTCAGTAATGATTTGGCCAAGTCTACACAAGGGAAGAAGAAAAAAATCTCAGTACCACTCCCCACAAAAGCAAAGAGTAGAAAGGGAAGGAGCAGCTCTAGACACACCTTTTTTGGTTAAAGCTGTCTCCAAGCTGGGAAGAAAGCTCTTAAGGGCAGGGGTGTCTTGATCAGAATTTTAATTTTGCTCCCTCACAGCCTAGCACAGCACAGGGCATAGAGCAGGAATTTACCAACTATCTGTATTCTGTGAATGAGTCTTATTTAGAGCCTTCATCCTAGCTCTGCAAGATGGAATGGGACCAAGGTGAGGTCCCACAGGATTCAGGGACCTCAGAATAAGAAAAAAGCACATTAAGCTAAGAGAAAGGTGAGAAAGACCAAACCTGAGACATAAAATCCGTAGAGTCACATGGCCACAGAAGGGCCTGGGCCCCAATCCTAAGTTAGAACAGGAGGGTAAACAGGTGGTGATTTGCTGGGCCAGCTTTAGCCAATGAGGTAGAGTAAAGAAGCGCTATGCTTAGGGCAAGGAAGGTGGCGGGGGCCAGATCACAGGGCGTCCTGGCAGGGAGGGCTGGATTTTACATGCGTTCTGCCACAGGGATAAACATTACTACATTATCCAAGGCCCAGGCTAACTATGAGAGTCAAAAACCCTTAAGGGGAGTCGCACTAACCTGTATAGAGGCGGTAACACTTTCCAGAGCGGTTGCGCCCACCGCGTCCTGCACGCTGGTTGGCGGACGCCTGGGACACAGGAACCACCACCAAGCATTCTATAGCCGTCCTGGGATTGTAGGCCCGCAGTTTCACAAAGCCACAGTCGATCACATACACAATGCCACCGATTGTAATGGAGGTTTCTGCCACATTGGTGGCCACTATCACCTAAGTCCCCCACAGAAAGAAGAGTAAGAAGGAAAGCCGTTGATTCTTTTCACTGTAAACAAACTTGAAAATCCTAAACACGTAATGATATTTCAAATCAGGATCTGTGAAGCAGTTGAGATACTAGACAGAGCAGTAGCTTCAGAGTTGGGAGCCCTGGGCTGAAATCCTCCCGAATCCTGGGTCCCTGGAGAAGCTCCTTGACCTCCTGAGTGCTGGTTCCTCACTTACATAATGACAATTACCACTTCCCCCGGGGTTGCTGAGGGATTAAATACCGATACATATATCCAGTGATGAGAACCTAATACTGGGCACATGGTATCTATCAACGTTAGTTTTTCTCTTTCACACAGCATAAGTAAATCTCCGTCTCACCCAGGTATATTCACTGATTTGCTCACATTATAACTAGTTTCTGAGGGTCTGCACTTGACCAGGCACTATCCAAGATGCAGGGGATATATGATGGACAAGACAGTCAAGGCCCCACTTCTCCAGCAGTTTAGTGACGGTGTTCGGGATGGAAATACAGCAAGAAGAGAAATTCAAAAAATGACACAAAAAAACCACAACCCAGCAGTGTAACATGCTGGGGTACATGACGTTTATATTATATGAACAAGGCATGCTACTTTGGAATGGAGGGCCAGGGAGAGCCCTCTGAAAGATGACTTTGACTGAGGCCTGAGTAACAGGAAGCAGCCAACCCTACAGAGATGCAAGTAGAAGCTACAGTTCAAAGGAAGGAGAATCCACCAATATGACCAGAACACAGAGCAAGTACAGGATGAGCTTGGGGATAGAGGCAGGGCCCAGGTCACGTGCAATCTCTGGGCCAGTGTGAGGTACTTTTTCATTTGTTACAAGTACACTGGAAACTAGTGGAGGGTTTAAGCAGCAGAGGACATGTAGATCATCACACTGGGAACTTTTTTCAAGCACTTTTCATTTTTTAAAATCACTTTATAAAAAAATCTTCCTAACATTTTTATATATTAGAGTTTTATACTATAAAACCATCTATCACAAAGTTTTTATTATTTGTTTTACAGCTACAAAAATTGAGACTTAATGTTAAGTAACTTATCCTGGGGTGCACAAGTAACTCAGGGGATCCAAGCCTCCTAACGGGTTGGCTGCGTTTGCCTGGGCGACTCCAGTTGCTCCCTCTCAAAGGCCAAAAGGCTGGGCACCCGGTTCCAAGTGGCCTGATCAGCAAGGCCTCCACACACCACCCCCACCAGCTTTGTTCTCTACCACCTGCTGGGCATTCCTCACCTAATGGAAGGCAAAGGACTGCAGAGCCCTGTGGGTGAGGAGCAGGAGTCACACTGGCTGATGATGGCCGGCTCCCTCTAATCAATGCTGCTTCCCACCACACCCTCCCCAACCCAATTTCAAGGCTAAATACTTTTAAGCCACTCCTTGAATTAATTGATTTAAACTTGGCTCTACAGGTAAACTGATACTCAAAACAAGTGGTTCAGAAACTATTGGTAGTGACTTATCTATTGTTCCTAATTGACCACAAGCCAACACGACAGATCTTTAAGCCAAGGCAGATTCCTGCCATGGGAATTACCAGGCAGGCAGAAGAGAAGTGAAGAGAAGTCACCTGCTCTAATAATTACTTTCAGAGTGACCCTCTGTGGAGCTCGTTTAGAAATCTTCACATTATTTACTATAACATGGCTTAAAATTCTGAAAGAAACTTTCCTATTTAGTAAGTTTCACTTCAATGTAAAAGAAAAATCCTTGCAGTACATGACAAAGAACTAGTATGACTATAGATGGTCGCAGACACCCTTGGTCATCAGGGTAGTCTCACCTTTCTGACGCTGCGTGAGACCCTTTCAAACACTTTCATTTGCTCAAAGGAAGGCAGACCTGCATACATGGGGAGAACCCGGAGGTGCTTCTTCATCCCAGTGCGAGCGAGGGCCCGGGCCTGCTCGATCAGCATTGACACGACAGTTTCCACCTCTTCCTAAACATTGAACCAGACACCAAAGGAACAGATCAACATGAAGCATGTCACTTTATCACACTGAAAAACAATGAAAGTTGGAGTCAGAATTTTAATTTTGGTCAGATTCATGAATTTTGGTGATACCACATTCTACTTGGGACGGTTTTTGAACAAATGCTAGAACAACAGTGCCAGAGGGGTAAAAATTTGAAACTATAATATTAATCACTAAAACTAAACTACCTGTAGTTAATAGGAACATTCCCGATAAATTAAAACAATGACAATTTTACTCAGTTTTATGGACTGAGAAAATAAAGCCTTCCATGCAAAGGTCAAGTTGTGGCCTATAAAATCATCATGAGTTTTTCCCAGAAAAGACTACTAACTGCAGAAAATGTTTGGCAGTGAAGAAGATCAGAGCTGGAGGGTAGTTCTGAATAGTGTTAGATCCTTGAGGGAGGACTTGGACTTATTCAGTTGTTTTTCCAGCAAGATAGCCACTGACCAACTCCAGGATGAGTTGTAAAGGTGTCACCAGGAAAAGAGGCACACAGTGGCAACATGCATGCAGCAAGATGCACATGTTAACATAAAATCCTGGCCAAGAAAACAGCCACTGACTCAATTATCTAACTAATCAGCTAATACATTTAACATACACTTAACCCTCTGCAGACAGAACAGAGAAGAGCTAACAATTCCCTGACAATCCAGTTGATAGATAACCCAACAATTTTTCATACAGGTAAGTAACTGCAAAATACAATGAGTCAGGTGCAATTATACAGGCCTACAATCCCAGCGATTTGAGAGGCTGAGGCAGAAAGATTGAAAGTTCCAGTCCAGCTTGGGGCAACTCAGTGAGACTGTCTCAAAATAAAACATAAAAAGGGCTGGAGTTACAGGTCAGTGGTAGTGCCCCTGGGCTCAAGCCCCAATACCACCCCCCGCCAAAAAAAGGGAAACATGAAAAAAAATGGCTAAGCAGGAAAGTAGCAGGGCTCTACATTAATTCATGTGTTGCCTTAACATGTCTATTCCTCAGGCCTGATGGAATTACCTGGCCAGTAAGAAAGGCTAGTATGTCTCCATCTCCCTCTGTCTGGTGAATTTTTACCACAGTTTCCACAGTTGATTTGATATAATCTGGAACAGGACTGAAAAGACATTGACATAAACTCATCACTAGAATATGCTCATTAATTATAGATCAATTACCTTATAATCTGGCAACAAAACCTCCTGAAAGTAAGTTTGGGCCTGCCCAACAAGTAATTAGTATGAGGATAAATAAAAACAAACATTCACTCTTTTTTTATGCACTCTTTGTGTAATCCATAATTACACAAAAGCTATGATTTTTAGCTATACTTGCAAACAAATAAAAATGATACAACATGCATACAGATGTGCTGTCTTAATATACAAAGATGCCAGGCCAGGGAAAACCTGGGGCTGTGGTTCCAATGCTGAAGCCCACCCTCTCCCTGGATCATTTTCCCTTCTGGCCACGGGCAGCACATATGGGTCAGGTAGGCTAAGATGTATGTGCTCTCCAGCTACAACAACTCAGAAGTCAAGTTCACAACTCTCTTAACAGTCATTAGGCCAGGCCCTTGGTCAGTTTGCCCAATTAGGACCAAGAATTACAATGGCTCCTTTTCTGTTCAAGGGGGGATCCTCCCAAAATTGTCAACCAGGCCTTCTTACTAAGGATGTAGAGAATATACCCGGATCACCGTAGTAACCTCACTGACGGGCATCTGAGTAAACCCCAGTTCGGGAAAACTCTCAAACCTCTCCCTTCAGCCTTTCATCATTTTGCTCTTCATGCAAATTTGCATGACAGTGTCAAAAATTCAGCAGTGACCTGAACAAAAACATGCTCCTCCTCACTGCCCTTAGAGCTGCGAACAGACACAGTTCACTGCCATTCCACATTATAGGCCCAGGTTTCTAAACACTATCATCAAAAGTCAAACATCATCAAACCTTTGTAGATAAAAGATATCCACCGGAAATGTTCGCCCTTCCACTGTAAGGATCACACACGTATCCCTGGTTGGATCACTGGTTTCATTTTGATTAAAAAAATCCCGAAATTTCTAAAAAAAAAAAAAAAATCAGTTTTTCATCTTCTCTCAAAAAACAAAAAGGTCACAGTATTTATGGAAAAAATAAAACTGGCAAAGGGCAGAGACTGGAGGTAGGGATTAGGGGTGTGTGTGTGTGTGTGTGTGTGTGTGTGTGTATAATACAGATAATGTATTGCAAAATAATGTTTACATTAACACTTTTCTTATTGAAATTGTGGGGAATCATGTTTCAATGATACTCTTTACCAAAGGATGCCAAACTCGTAGCGTAGAGAATGATATTAAAAGCTCTAGCCAATGACTTCAGGAGATACCACCAAGATCCCCTCTTGGTAAGTGTCCCCCCAACATACTAAGGAAAGTGAGAAAGAAGAGCTACATGACTGAGTGACCACACTGGCGGTGAGTTAACACTAGATGCAGGCTGCTGGTGCCAGCTGGTGAGGAGACAGAGTCATCCAGGTTGGTTGAGGGTGCCATTATTTGAATCTAAATGACATTCCCATTCGCCAACTATAGTCCAGTTTCCCTGAGGCCTGATGATGTAATTGCAAGGCCCGTCTTCATTATTTCTCCATCTTTTCTAGTGTACAGAACATGCCCATCCCCACTCCTGACAACTAAGGAGCTCAGAAGCAGCACTAGTAAATGAAATCAAATACAAAGTGAATGGGCCTGGAAGAGTATTGCTAAAAGAATCCAGGATTTAACGATATACTGGGGTGCTACCCATTAACTTTAGGGGTGTCTGGGAAGAGAAAGCACAGACATAAAAGTGCCTCAGGCCAACAAAAGGATTCTGTGTGCTACAGAGAATTCCACAGGGTACTACCCTTTAGTTTCCTGTTGGCTGAATTCCCTCCAAGTCACTTTAGCCTCCTGCACCCCTATGATATACACCGAGCAGTAACATTGAAGTAAGTGAAAAGACTTCCCTTGCCCCAAAACAACAAGCAGTCCAGGGAAGGTAGATGTGCAAAGAACCAATCCTAAGATAAGCCAAGGAAGAGGGTTATAGTTATCCCTCTGAAGGGGCCTGAGTCCTGCTGCCTGGGCACTGCACTTGTCAGGCAAGACTAGGACGGTGAGGGTCGGGGAGGACCTGTGCTCTGGATCCTGAACTCTGGTGGCCATTTAGAGGTGGGCAGCAGGGATAAGAGCCAGGAGGCAAGTAGACTAATTAAGGCAGCTATTGAAATAGCTCAGAGGAAGAGTGAAAGCACGAGCGCCGGTTAAGCGTTCAAAGCATTGTACCGAAACAGGACCTGACAACCTGTGAGTGTGTGCAGACATGTTTATGTCCTGGAGAAGGGTGGGATTTCTTCTTATTCAGTCAGGGATAAAAACTTCCTAAAGCAAAGACGGTCTTGGGCCTGAATGACTATGATCACAAGCAAGGGAGTGGGACAGAAAATCCAAGAATTTCATGTTTATGAGTTTAGGTGATCCTCAGCTAGCTGCTGGACAGCTCAGGCTGGCACATAGGAGCATGGGATTGCCACAAATACAAAGCGTAGGCTAAATCAGGGGCCACGGGAACGGGCAGCCTTAGGAGGAAGAACAGCAATCAAAGAGGCCTAGGAGGAAGCTATTGAGGAGACAGGAGAGAGGGGAGATGGCAGGGTTCAGAAGCTACAGGAGGAAGATTATAAGAAAGGTTTGGTGGACAGAGCCAAATATTTCCAGAAAGTCATGCTGATCAGGGAGGGAGATCATGAGAGATGATGGCTTAACCTTAGCTGCTAAGGAATATGTGATGCTGAAGAGTAAAGATGGAAGGTTAATCTCTCAAGAGAAATAATTCAGCATGTACTGAGAAGACCTTTATGCTTTATCTTTATTTAGAAATACAAAATACATATAAAAGCAAATAAATGTGGTATCAACAGTGCATGAGTCTTGAGGCAGAATCAACTGGAAATGAACTCAACACAACTGGAAAAAGGTTCTAAATCTGGTCCACAATGACATAGACACATTGTAAGAAATATAACAAGACATCAGGAAGAGGACAATCTATGAAATGAAATGCAAATGATGGGACATCTACTGGGCTGTCTTCTAGCTCACCATGGCTTCCTTCCCTGGTAGCTGCTCCTACCTGATCCACACAAGTGGACTCCCAGCAGTCACGTCTATCCCTTGGCCAACAATCTCTAGCCATGCACAGTCATCCAAGGTGGGAGCCTGAGCCCAGATAATCCCAAATTCCTTCTCCAGGTATTTGAAAAGAGAGGAATTAAGTCTCCCTCCAAGTAATTGGACCTGTGACAAAAAAATCTATGAGAACTATCAGAAACCATATTTTCTGTCATGTGACAGAAACAAATAAAAACAATACCATATGATACAACGGTTAAAAAATACTTTACAGTGAGCCAGGCCCTGTGGTGCATACCTATAATCTCAGCAACTAGGGAGGGTGAGGCAGGATGGTCCCAAGTCTGAGACCAACAACTTAGTGAGACCCTGGCTCAAAATAAAAAGAGCTGGGGGTGTAGCTCAGTAGTAAAGTACCCTTAGGTTCAATTCCCAGTATTAGGGGGAAAAAAATCCAAAACTTGTTAATTATACTTGGTCATACATGTCTTTGTTTGGTCATGTACATAACTGTTCACTTAACTGAGCTCACATTCACAAAGCAGACAAACCCATCAAGGCAACCATGTGATCAGGCCCTTATACTCCATTTATCTTGGCCTCCCCATAGCAGCCACTGGTGTCCTCATTTGCAGGCTAGGCCACCCTAGTCCCTGCCAGAGCAGGTACCGTATCAGCAGCCCGATTCTTCTGGGCAATTTGTTATTTGTCTGACACCTACAGCCAGGGGCCAGAGAAGGGTTCCAGGAACCCCTGGGCCTCTAAATCACAGTGCTACCTAAGCCACTCCCTACCTGACTCCTGCGGTGCTCCTCACTCTTACCCTTTTCTGCCCACTCACATCCTCTTCCTCATCCCCTTGCTCTTACACATCACACTCACATGAACCCACACCTACTCACCCCACAGCCTCCACCTGCTGATCCCCTCAGTCCTACGGATCCTCTCTCACAAAGGAGGCACTGATGCACAGTTGAGGAAGCACAAAGGAATAAGTGACCCTGGCTCACCACAGGCTCAGCTGAGTGTTGCTGAGGTCCCAGCATGCTCTGCTGCATAGCACACCAAGGCATGACAAATCTCCTACCCTCTGTCTTCCCATTTGAAAAAAAAAAAGAATACTTCCAGGAAATCATCTGAATCAACTACTATTGGTAGAACAGTGGCTATTTTTTTAAATCTCTATGTAAAGAGACAATGAAAGGCAATTGTGAGCAATTATTAACTATTAATTAGCAATGACTCTAGGAAAAGACTTGGATGTTCTACTTTTCACCAGAACTAAACCTATTTCAGACAATTTTAAAATTAAATAAATTTTAAAAGAAAGAGGAGGCAAAGATCAGAGACATTCTGTTCCAGCCGACCGTGGAGGACAGAACTGGAGGTGAAGTAAGCACTGTCCTCAAAAGAGCATTCCAGGCGTGCATGTGTGGCACAGGCCTATCATCCCAGTGCACAGGAGGACTGCAGCCTGAGGCCAGTCTCAGCTCTTAGTGACAGCCTTAGCAATTTGGTGAGACCCTGTTTCAGAATAAAAAATAAAAAAAGGGCTAAGTGTATAGCTCAATGGTAGAATACCCCTGGGTTCAAGTCCCAGTACTAAAAAAAAAAAAAAGAGTGAGAGAGAGTGAGCAAGACCGCACACAGTCCAGGAGATACCATGGATGGTGAGGGAGATGAGAACTAACGAAAGAGGGCAACAAAGAAGCTCTGACTCAAAAGAGATCATGAGCAGCCCTAACAAAGGAGGCCTAGAGCCTGTGAGAAGGTCTGAGAAGCCCACCTGAGTTCATGTGCAGTGCAGACACCTCTCTTAGACATACTGAGCTTTTCCTTCTCCAAGTTGTTCTGCATTCCTGAAGCTACAGGAAGACCAGGAGACTGGGAGCCATAACCAGCCAGAAGTTTCTCACATCTCACCTGAATTACACAACTGGCATCTTTGTATCCACTTTTGTGTCATCTACACAGGATCCAAAATGATTTTTCTAGAACCCAAATATGATCAAGTCATTGCTCTGCCTCACCTGCTCCCACACTCCCAAGCAAGTGCACAACGTGACCCATCCCCTTTCACTTAGTCTTAAGGCCTTCCAGTATCTGACCCCTGCCAACCTCTCTAGTCTACTCTCCCACTGCTTCCCATTAGTTCAAAATTTATTCAACACAGGCATCTACTCTGTGACAGACACTGTTTTAGAAGGAAGGAGATATGGTCTGATCAAGACTGGAGTGAAATAATGAGAGACCTGGGGAAACAGTGGTCTAGAAAGAGAGGCCCCCAAGAGCAGATGTATCCTGCTCTGAGAACAGCAAGGGGACCAGTATGGCCAGAATGGGGGAGCACATAGGAGGTGGTGGAAGGAAAGAAAGTCAGTGGATGGGGGACAGGTCACCCCTGCAGGGCCTGGCAGGCAAGGTAAGATTCACAGCTCACTGAACTCACGGTTTCTTGCTGCTGTGGTTCTATACCTGGTCAGGAAGACCCTCTCCAACTCTGCCCACCTGGGAAACTGCTATGCAGCTTTCTCATGAGCTGAGATACCACCTCCTCATTGACTGTTTCTAGATACTCGCTAGCTGGCTGGAATTCAGTGCTCCCTCCTTGACTTCTCAGTACTTTAAATGCAAAGAATAGTAAACACCTACTTACAGGTCTGCTTCCCTAAGGAGCTGGGACATGTATGGGTCACCTGCAGCTAGCACAGTGCTTACATACGTAAACAGCATGTGGTCTAAAATATTTGTTGAGTTAAACCACTGTCTAAAATATTAGTCATCAAAGAGAAAAATAATGTAAACCTAGCCTTAATTTTTTTCTTTTTGGGTGCTGAAGATGGAACCCTGGGCCTCACACACGCTAGGGAAGTGTCTACAACTGTAGCCCCAGCCCACCATAAAAAATTTTAACATGGAAATTATTAAACATACAGGTGAAACCTCTATTGTACACACACGCGCGCACACCCACCCACAAACACTAAACATATAAGGTCTCATTATAAATAAATTCAAGCCTCACACTGAAAAAAAGTAATAAAAAGAAGTTGCCTGTGTGGGGAGAAAGACAGCGTGCAGAGAAATGAGACAAGTAGGTAATCATGAACTCCCTTAGTTAATTACAGGCTAATTTCCACCCACAAGCTGAAAAGGAGTATCCTGTGATCATGTGAAATCTAGGACACCAGATGGCCCCAGAAGGAAGGCAGGCCATTGCCAAAGACGAGCTCCTGCTACAGCTCCCTTCCCAAGGACATGTTCAACAATTCCAGTGCTATGGGGAGAGCAGGAGGGAGGAAGATGCCTTTACCTCTGCATCCAGAGTGGCTGAAGCCACAATCAACCGAAGATCCCCACGCTTTTTCTGGATCTAAAACAAGAAGGCATTAGGAAACATGATAACAGTGCAATATTTATGGATGAAATAATCTGATGGATGACCATTTTTTTTCCCCTTTGGATTTTCTTTGGATTTTCCAAATTGCTACATGCTTTTCCAAGTCAGTAACAAAGCAAAAACATAAAAACAGCCAGGTGCAGTGGCATATGCCTATAATCCCAGTGGCTTAGGAGGCTGAGTCAGGAAGATCACAGGTTCAAAGCCAGCCTCAGCAACTTAGCAAGGCCCTGAGCAACTCAGAGAGACCCTATCTCAAAATAACACATTTAAAAAAGGGCTCAGTGCTTAAGTGCCCCTGGGTTCAATCCCTGGTACCAAAAAAAAAAAAAAAAAAAACCCATAAAAATATAAAAACAAAACTCTTGTCAGCGGAGCCATACCTTTTTTAACAAGCCAATGGCAATGTCAGTGTACAAGGTCCTCTCATGGGCTTCGTCCAGCATAATGACACTAAGGATCAAAGGGACACTGTCAGTGAACATCGAAACAACCACCCCATCCAGGCCACCAAAGTACCCTGTGGGTACTCAGCCCTCCTACAACCACTTTGGATCAAAAGGAAGCCTACTGGCAATGCGATAATTCTTATACTAATAATCATAGTCACTTCAACACATCCTGGCGTACAGAAAGTGGTGCTGTACTGCTGTCTTTAAAGAGCTTCACCAACACATGGATTCCAACAGGATTTATCATGTGATTTCTCATAATAACACAATCTATGTGCCACAGGACACATAAAAAACAGAACGAGGCCCAGTCACTGTAAGTCTGGCAAGTGGCAGAAACAGGCAAGCAGGCAGGTGATCACAGTTGTGACACACATGCACCACAGAGCCTTGTGTGTGTGTGACGGACAAAGACCATGAAGGAGAAAGTGATAAATAATTATTTGGACTCTTATGTGCCTTATGTTCAGTAAAACACTACCCAGTTAGTTCTCTGGAGTGCTATGATTCTACGGTGACTATCAGCCCTGGGTGTGACCGAAGCAACATATAAAGGACAACTCTACAGGCTGTTTAATGACAAGGGGGCTGATGATGTAGCTCAGGGGTACAGCATTTACCTAGCATGCATGAGGCCTGGGCTCAAGCCCCAGCAACACTAAATAAATAAATAAACAAGTAAGGACAGAGATTTTTCTGTGCCCATTTTTATTTACTTTCTGTTTGTTGTTTCATGCACATAAAGGGCTGCACTATCTAAATTCTGAGTAAAACATCAAGGATCAAAATAGCTGGGGTTAAGAGAAAAGTTTTGAGGCAGCTGAACACAGATATGAATCTCACCTATTGATAGAAATGCTTGTCAATCTATTTGTGGACTTTGGAAACTGCAGGGAAGTTATCATAGGAAAAACATATTTACCTATATTTTGTTAACAATGGATCAACCATCATTTCCCTGACCAGCATTCCATCAGTAAGAAACTAAAAAAAAAAAAAAAAAAAAACAAAATTTTAGACATAAGTCATTTATATCATATATTAATAATTTTTTTAAGTTCAAGCAGAACTCCATAAAGTTCAAATATCCTGTTGGTCAGCACCTGTATAGGACAATTCCCATAAAGGACTGTGAAGAGATGGCCCAACATTTTTTTTTTTTAATCAGTAAGCAACAGAACTGTTACCAAAATAGATCTCAAACACGTGGTCCCTGCTGGGCTTGTGAGTCTTCAGCAGAACCTCCACAGCAGTGAAGGCCCACTTCCTCTGGTCCTGCACCTGGAAGTGCTGATGATGGGCAATGAAGACAAACCTGCCTCCGCCCAGGGAATGCCAGGAATCTGAGATATCTGCTTTTACAATTCACAGACTGTGGATCGCAGCCCTTGAGGTTATTTACCTCAAGTTCTTCAGAGATTAACTTTAGGAGCCAGATGAGGTCAAGTAAAGAACATGGGCTACGGTGTCATGCCACTGGCTTCTCCCTCTTACTTGCTGTATAAACCTTGGGCAGGTTCTTTCCCTATGAGCCTGATTCCTCATTTGTAAAATGAAGTAATGAACTAATGAGATGGTACAAGCAGAGTGTTTAGCACAGGAGCTAATGCACAGTGCTTAAGAACATCAGTTCTACTGCCTATGAGTGTTTATGAAATACTTTTGAAATGTGCAGTGACAACTGGATGTTGTTAGTCTCATCCCAAACACATATGGTATGTTAACAAGGCCAAGCATCTATCTCCCTGTGTGCTGGGTATGCTTGCTTTTCTTGTTTTGGTTTAAGAGCAGGTCGCATTTCCACCATGATCTGCATGATCTGAACCACCTGCCTCACACACTCACAGGAGTGGAAGTAAGAACTTGCCACCAATGAAAAAGCACCAGAATCAAGTGCCCTGGAGTGATGGTCAAATGAAATACGAAAGCTTCTCATGAAGGACTCAAGAAGAATCATGTGGTTAGTGATCCACTGAAAATTAGCTAGTTTAAATGTATTTTATGCTACAGAATATTCCCTTTACCTAGCAAAAGACACGAGTAAGTGGTGACAAAATACAGAAGTTTGAAAAACAAGAGCCATATTTTTATAAATCACTGCATTGTTCATTTAGTTCATCTAATTATTTTCAATTTTTCTCTGTTGCAAACTGAGAGGTAACCAAAATTTTAATAACCAATCTTCATCTCATCAAAGCATTTGTTCACTGTTTTATTGCACTATCTGATTAGACTTTGATTCCAGCATAATGGCACACAGTAGACCCCTGCTGAGTTGATTATACAATAATTACTACTGATATTAATTATTTTGATGTTAACAACTAGGCCAAATAACACACAGATAAAATCCATTATCATACAAAATAGGAAAGATCTAACTAGTGCAAACATCATCTATGAATTCTGCACTTTATCAGTTTATACTACCTTGTCCATTTTTAACTCTTTAACAGACCTGTTTCTGTACTTGGATAGCAATGCAAGTCAGTGGAAAAAAATAAAACAGACATAAGAAAAGATAACTTTGAGTCCCAGTGCTGTCACCGACAGGCAAGTCATTTAGTCTCCCCTGCCCTCAACTGCCGGGTTTCTATTCTCGAGACTAAAAGGCTCAGGGTTCACTCCAGTTGAACTGGGCTAACTGGGCTGCACAAAATAACCACACAAGAGACACAAATGCCTTTTTCATTGGGGCCGCTGTGACGGCTCCTCTGACCTTAAGGGTCCACAGGAAGAGAGAGAGGGAACACGTGCTGACCCCTTTTATTGAGGGAAGCTATTCAAATGAGGCAAGGGGTCAGGTTTCAAGAGGCTGAGTCTAGCTTCATGATGTCCACTGTCAGCAGGTTGACTGACATCTGGGTAGGCCACACCCAAGGGCACAGTAAGAGAAGGGGACACACACAAGGCACTTCCATGGAAGATTCTATCCTAAACAGGGCAAGGGGTATTATATTACAAAGGAACAACTGAGCATAGCTTCACCCATGGGGCTGTAGCAAGACACACCCATGCACAAGACACTGTCCCTTGAACCCAAAAAGGGTGGGGAAAGCTCTGCCACATTTCTGTGACTGAATGCCTCAGCACCCAGCTGGGGAGTGTGACTCCGTCACATGCAAGGTTGATATCCCACACTCAACCTCTTCATCTGGAGGCCAAGGGCTAAACTTTACTTCTGAGTTCCTTTACTTCTGAGTAAGATTCGAGAACATTTCATCAGAGCTCTGTAATTCCCAGCAGACTAAAGTCCCTGGGGCAAGGATGATTTCCTATACTTTCTGCCGGGCTTCTGAGTCCTGTACAGCAGCCAGGGCTGCAGGCTTTTAACTCCCCCCAGTTACTCTTCCTCCTCAGTGATACTGGAAAAGCAGCTTGCGCACTTCACCTTGATTCTTGTGGCCAGCGGGTCGGTGCAGTCGTCAAAGCGGATGCAGTAGCCCACCTCGTGGCCCAGCACTGCTCCCCTCTCCTCGGCTACTCGCCCTGCAACCTTTGGGAAGAAAGATCATGCTGAAAATAGAGACATAGAAATTACTGCACGGAGCACATATGCTGGAAATCTAAACGTCATTTATTAAACAGTATGTGAATGCCATGGGAAATGAGAAGTAAAGGGGCAGGACGTTAGAAAACAAGTATGAAAGCTTCTATAATTTACTGACATATTTATGTACCTCATTTCATCATGCCATGGTCTTGGGGCCACTTATAAAAGCATACAAACTGAAAATGAAATCATATAAAGATGTTACAGATCAAAATCAAAGAAATAAGGCTGGGAGTGTGTAGTTCAGTGGAAGAGCACTTGTCTAACACGTGCAAGACCCTGGGTTCAATCCCAGCACTGCATATAAGTAAATAAATTACAAAGAAATTACCAATAAAATTCAAAAGATTTAAGCCACTGAGAAAAAAAATACATAGATACACTATAGTTATTTGAGACAAGCTAACCCATAAACTCATCTCTAAATTTTGTGGCCAAATTTAAAGATCATTCATTTCTAAATTTTGAAGCAAAAGAAATGATAAGATTTGCCCTGCTCCTTAAGAAAAAGCACATCAATCAGAGACAACTTTTCATGTCTCCATTCCTTAAAATAAAGCACCTTCCCCTGAATGTGAAAGCAGGAGAACCAGAATGATCAGCTTCAATACTGGGTAAGGTTCATTTTCTCTTTGGAGGCCAAAAAAGCCAGACACCTAAACAATTCTCAATAGTATCACAACTACCAAGACCTCTGAAAGGGGAAATGAAGAATGCAGGTCTTTAAAAAAGGGCAGACAAGTGAATGAGATGGTTAAGAAAGATCCAAGTCAGCACAATAAAGTAAAAGAAGAAGGCAAAAAGAATAATAGATTATGAAACCACAAACTCTAGAAAGAATTTCACCCACTGATATATAATTTAAAAAATAGTATAGGGGAAAATATAAAAAAGTCCAACAAGCAAAATCTCTGAATTATCCCCCAAGAAGGCTACTCAAAGGTTATTAACTGAATAACAGAAAATATTTGAAACAGTAAATAAGCATAAGCCATGCCCAGTGGCTCCTGCCTGTAATACCAGATACTGAGGAGGCTAATGTGAAGAGAATCACAAGTTTGAGGCCATCCTGGACAACTCAGGAAGAATTTTTCTCAAAAATAAACAAATTTTTTTTTTAAAAATCAATAATGCTTCTTAATTTAAAAGAAATTAAAACCTACTACGTAAGCTACCTGAGAGCCAAAGGGAAGCATGTGATCAGAGGCCCTAGCACCTGGCACAACCACCACCCAGGTGAGGCAGGCATTCAGCTGCCCTCCATGGGTAAGGTGCCCGCACCCCGTACTTCCTGCGGCCTAGAGTGGAATGCGGCTGCCACAGGAGGTGTCCTGCGGCAGAACTGACTCAGCCTTTAGGCCCCCGGAGCCCCAGGCTCAGGAACAGAGCTCCCTGCACTCGCTCCCAGCACCACACACACCCAGCATTATCTGCCCATCATTGTTTAAGAAACTGAAGAGCAAATGAGGATCAGAAGTGGCTCTGCCTGGTCTGGTGACTTGAAATTACAGCTCTGGCAGGCCAACACACAATCAATCATCGAGCAGCTAGCTGGTCTGCCCCACGTAGCCGTCCAATCATCTTATGAAACCAGAAATGCACCCTGCACTGCCCTACCTCTGGAGGTTCTGTTTCCCCAGAACCAGCTTTTCACCAAACACTTCTGTTATGTTTCACTTTAACACTGCACACTGTCCTATTGTAAATACCAGAAAATGAACACAGAGAATGTGTGCATAGAGTGGTCGCATTTACTGGGGATTTAACCCAGGGGCACTTTACCACTGAACCACATCCCCAGCCCTTTTCATAGGGTCTCACTAAGTTGCTTAGGGCCTAAATTGCTGAGGCTGGCCTCAAGCTTGTGATCCTCCTGCCTCGGCCTCCCAAGTCGCTGGGATTACAGGTATGTGCCACTAAGCCTAGCCATCTATTGGCTTTTTAACAGATTTTTACCCCCATTGTTTATGTTCTGCTCCCAATAACTTCATCAACTGGAATAGACAAATACCATATTCTTGACAACCCAAACAGATAAAGAGGGGAAAAAAAAAAAAGAAAAAGAAAACCCAATCACTGAGCACCTTCTACATGGCAAGTGATAGGCTCTGAGCTTTCACACAGCCCAGGAGGTAAAGTAGATACCCTCAGACCTACAAATGAGGGAGTCAAGTCAAACCTAGCACAAGTAAGGCCAGTGAGCACGTTCATTAATTGCCTCTCACTGAGACCAAGCCCGGCTTATGCAATCTGTTCTCAGGCTCTGAGCTTCTTTTCAGATTTCAGTCTGCACACAAAGTACTTTCTGAAATGCAGCATTACAAATGTGACAGCTCTATTAATACTACATGGTTAATTTATACATTCTTTGTTCTTTCAAGAGAAAGCATGTGGTTGCATGGAAGTTATCCATGGCTACAAATTTGGAGCCAAAATGCAAAGTGATTAAGAGTTGGGATTCCAAACCACTAAACAGGAAAAATTGCTCTGATTTTTAGGTAACTGAGTCATCTTTTGGTTACATAAAAGTTTAACTCTGTCACTGCAGTAGAGTTTCCAAACCTATTCCCATTTTATTCACATACTCCTAGCAAAATCTTTATAATTTTTAACTAGAAGAGCATTAGAAAACGGACTTTGGAGGAAAGAATTAATAATAATTAAAACTCTACACATAGTAAAAATAACTTGGGGAAATAGAATGAATTTCTTATCCAGGTAAGGATGCCAAAATAAAGGCATTTTTGTCCCAGTGTCCTCTCCTAAAGTTAATAAAAAACAACAAAAGAATAAACACATAAACAAGATAAAACTCCCATCTTTAATGAAAGGAGCCATCCACAAGCCCAAACAGTAAACACAGCTGCCAAACACGGTGAGATCCACATCCAGAAGGAAGGCCTGGGCCTCATCACAAAAGTGAACTTCCGGCCTCCTTAATGGCAGAGCTTTTTTTACCACTTTAAAAGGCTGGCCGAACATCCTCCTGCTAGAAGTGGCAGCACTCAGGCCCAGGAGATATAGGAAATGTCCACAAAGGGAAGAAGAGGGTGAGAAGAAGACAGGCAGGCAGGACACAAGCATCAAATCCCAAATCAGAGAGCCCTTAGAATATCATCCTGAGCCATAAAGACCTCTTAAGTCACCAAAGAGTGTATGGCCAGATCCTCATCCCTCATCCCCACCCAGCAAAGGGTAAAAGCCTCTCTGAGAGGCCACGTCAAACCCACCCTAGCACAATCTCACACTTCTGAGGAAGCCAGTGGCCACAGTCAAAGATAAGAACTTATCACAAAAGTACCAACACAAGCCTAGGGCATGAAAGCTAAGAAAGAAGGAATAAAGGGAAGAAAACATAAGCAAAAAAGAAAAAAGCAGTTTTAAAAGAAATTTCAAGCTGTGAGGGGTCAGGTACACCTGTGATCTCAGCAACTCAGGAGGCTGAGGCAGGAGGATCACAAGTTCAAGGCCAGCCTCAGCAACTTAGCAAGAACCTGTCTCAAAATGAAAAATAAAAAGGGCTGAGGGATGCAGCTTAGGGTTGGAACACCCCATGTTCAATCCCCAGTACCACCAAAAAACAACCAAAAAATTATTTTCTGGATTTTTTAATGTTTGTAGCATTACAGATTTTAAAACTCATAATACATTTTGTATCTCCTTTCATTCACTTCTTTACTAAAAAGAAAAAATTTAAAGATATAGTTATGAGACTGAGGTAGAAATGTAAAGGAATCAAAATGAATACTTTTGACTAAAAAAAAAATCATGAACATTGTGGACAGGCTTGAAGAACCCCACAAAACTAGAGGGGAGCAGTAGATTCCAGACACGGTAGTCAATATTAAAAACAGACAATGGAGTACACTTCTAATGCTTTCAGAAAGAGAATAAAGTAACTGGAACAGAAAAGTATACCCAGATATCAAGGAGATTTGAATCTAAAAATTAAGAGCTTTTCCATATTTAAAAAAAAAATTTGAGACAGCACACCTATAATCCCAGCTACTTGGGAGCCTGAGGCAAGAGGATGGCATGTTCAAGGTAAGACCTGTCTCAAAATAAAAAGGGCTGGAGATGTACTCAGTGGTAGAGCACCCCTAGGTTCAATCCCCAGTACTAGGAAGGAAAAAATTTTAAAAAAGCAATGAGACCAAATGATCAATATCAAGGCATATCCTCATGGAAAAGGAATCTTGCAAGCATTTGGTAAGACAAGCCAAGAAGGTAGGTTGAAAAAGCCCTCTAGATCTCAGATTTCTCTTCAGAGTTCCTCCCCACTGATAGTCAGTGGAGCAAAGTCTGCATAGTTGCCAGGTAGAGTGCAAATCAAGAATTTTCTACTGGGATTGAGGCCGTAGCTCCGTGGTAGAGAGCCTGCCTAGCGTGCGTGAGCCCCATGGCTGTCTAGCATCCCCAGCACGGGGGGAAAAATACACACTTTTTTTTTTTTTACATCAAGATCAAGCATATAAAAAATAATTACTGAATGATAAAATTAAGCCAATCAAGAAATACAGCAAAAATGAGCAATTTGGGGTTGGCAAAACCATGGAAAATAATTATCAATGAGTATTCAATCCATTCAAACTAGAATTAAACACCTGCAAGAATTATGACTAAGAAAATATAAGTTGTAAATCAAGAAATGAAAATGACAGTGCTGTATCTACAAATGGGGGAAGAGAAGGCAGATGATGAATGTGTGTTAATTTCCTCTTCTTTCATAAAAGAAAAACTATAATGTATAGCTTGAAAAATAAGTAATATGAAGTTCTTAATCATTCTTTTTTAAACTACTGAAGTCTTAATAAACTTTCTTATGCTGAATAAACATTCACCTACAGTTCACGAACTGCTCCTATTTCACTTTAGTTTCCTTTTTTGTTAAATTCAACACAAGAAGTCTTATGTTCATAATCCCATTTTTATAAAAATTATTTCTGTCCAAACAGACAACCACTCATCTTTATCTTGAACAGAATCTTAGAATGAAGTTGACAAACGTTCACAATACTTTTGCTAGGTGCTGAGATTTTGGTTTGTTTGTTTTCTTTGGTTTGGTTTGGTTTTTTAAAATTATTTGGTTGGAAATGATGGCATGACTGAAAGAAAGTAAATTTCATTTTGGAGAAATGCATTCAATTGTCTAAGATGCAATATTATGTTATACCATTTATATAAATATCCTTATTAAATATCATAAATACACACTCATGATATTTAGAGGTTTTACGGTTCCTCTGAAGGGTTCTTAAAACTATGGTAGTTCAAAGGGCATTATTTGGGGACGTTAGAAATGTTCTCAGTCACAACTACTGCAGAGTTACAGGACTATGAATTTGTCACAACTTATCAAACTGTACATATGACAAGAGATTTGTGTGTTGTGTGTGTCTATAACTGGAGACTGAACTCAGAAGGACTTCTGCCACTAAGCCACACCCTGGCCCTTTTTATTTTATTTGAGAAAGGGTCTCGCTATTAAATTACCCAGGCGGACTTCACACTCAGTGATCCTCCTTCCTCGGCCTCCCATGTCACTGAGATTACAGGCATCTGCCACCATGCTCAACTGAGAAGGGAACACTTCTGTGGTATATAAATTATATCTCAATGAACCCCCATTAAAATAAAATAGTAGCCATTCAAAAAAAATATATTTGGCTGGGCACAACAGCACAAAACTGTAATCCTAAGACTCAGGAGGCTAAGGCAGGAGGATCCCAGGTTCAAGGCCAAACTCCACAATCTAGCAAGGCCCTAAGCAAAAATAAATAAATAAATAAATAAAAAGGGTTGGGGATATACTTCAGTGGTAAAGCACCCCTGTGTCCAATCCCCAGTAACAATTTTTTTTTTTTTAATTCCTATATTGTACTAGCCACACTTTTTTTTTTTTGGTTCCGGGAATTGAACTCAGGGGTACTTGACCACTAAGCCACATCCCAATCCCTATTTTGTATTTTACTTAGAGACAGGGCCTCACTGAGTTGCTTAGCGCCTCACGTCACTGTTGCTGAAGCTGGCTTTGAACTTGTGATTCTCCTGTGTCTCGGCCTCCTGAGCCACTGGGATTACAGGCATGCGCCACCATGCCTAACTACCAGTACCAAAATTTTTTAAAAAATTTTTTTATAAAAACTTATTTTTCTGAGCTGGGGAGATGGCTCAAGCGGTAACGCGTTCACCTGACATGCGCGGGGCACTGGGTTCAATCCTCAGCACCACATAAAAATAAAATAAAGATTAAAATAAAAATAAAATAAAAACTGAAAAATAAATATTAAAAAATTCTCTAAAAAATTATTTTTCTTTTTTACTTTTTCAGTACTTTATTACTTAAATTGTTCATAATGTATAGTTACCAATTTTACAAAAATATCCAAGTTATGGTCCTTTTTTAAGTCCTAAATTCTTAAGGAGCAACTTGTATTCATTTGTAGTTTTTAGGAAATAAGTAAATAATAATAATAATAATAATAGGTAAATAGAAGGCACAGACGGAAAGAAACTCACCATAATGGCAGCCACTCTCCGAGGCTGGGTAATGCCAACCACTCTTCCTTCGGCTGTCCAGCCAGCTTCCGCCAGGTACTGCAAGCAGAATAACATCTCACTATACATCTGACACCACTTTTCCAGACAGGACCTCCCCAAGATGATGACCCTGCATTGTGTTAAAATCACTGCACAGGAATAACCAGGAAAACTTTGGGGATTATTTTACAAATGATGGATCTTGATAATATTAAGTAATAGCTTAAGTTCACATCAAAGCTGATAAACCAAAGAACCAATTCAGTATTCAGATGCCCCAGTCCTGCAAAATTTCCACATATTACAGCTGCCTCAAGGGGGAAAAAAAAAAAACAACCAACTATCCCTGAGTCACTCAAAATAGTACTAAACCTGTAGAACAAAAAATTTTAAGCTATGCACAGAGACAGCTCAATATAAATAACAATGTAACAAATTTTAATCAAATAAAACTAGTTATTTACAATTATACATAAATATATGCCATTAGATTACACTAGCATATATAAAATTTGTTTAAATGTACTTATGATTTATTTATGAATTTATTGGATTATAAGCACTTAAAATTCTATATGGATAACTGTGGTTGCCAGTTAATATTTTTATAATGTCTGTTTTACAACAAATATATAATCCTTCAAAAATAGAAAAAACAGTATGATTACTATTGCATTATGTGCTCACTGGTTCAAAAGAAATAACAAAAAGATAATATAGACACTAAAGAGAATGGCTGTCTATAGGGCTGGGTGGCAAAGGGGCAGAAAGAGGGGAAATGGCAACAGGGTAACAGGGATGAAGAAGCAGCAACAGTCTCTGACGGATCACTTTGTGTAGCTCTGATTCATAGAACCATAGTCACATTTCATATTGTTTTCCAATACCCAGAAACAAACAAAACCAATAAGGATACGCAGGGAAACCCCAAGGAAATAGGAGACAAACAATGACCCTTTCTGCATTACAAATGAGTAACAAAACCACACTGAAGGGGGTGCAGAAAAAATAACTAACTTAAGTATGGTATCTTCACTGGACACCTAAATGTTAAAGATAAAAAGAACTAGACATAAATGGTATAATCTAGTTAAATGTTGGTAAATAACCAAATAGAGGTATGAGTTAGCAATCCAAAACTATTTTATTTGTATATTATAATAAGCAGCCTACTAAGTATCAGGAGCTTGCTGTGTAATCCTCACAACAAATCCTTAGCAAGACCCAGTGTCAAAATAAAAAATAAAAATGGCTGGGGAGGAGGTGGAGTTGTAGCTCAGTGGTAGAGCACTTGCCTAGCATGTAGGAGGCACTGGATTCAATCCTCAGCACCACATAAAAATAAATAAATTAATTAATTAATTAAATAAAATAAATAAAATCAAAGTATTATGTCCATCTACAACTAAAAATATTAAAAAAAAAAAAAACTGGCTAGCTCAGTGGTACAGTGCCCCTGGGTACTAGTAACAAAAAAAAAAAAAAAAAGAAAGAAAGAAAGAAAAAAAGATGCAGCCTTTTTTAGAAGAAAAACAGGAGCCAAACTGAAGGAGTTCTTAATGATCAAACATTGAACAATTTGACCCACAAAATACAAAATAAATAATCACCATATTGGATTTTAACTGATAAAAAATAAACATCCATGAATCCATATTAATATATATCAAGTGAATGGAAAGAGACAGTTCTTTCTTAGAGAAGATCCCATTTAATAAAAGGAGAGGAAAAGAGAAAAAAAGAAAAAGATCCACTGAGGGGCACTAAAATCTGAAGGCTAAAGTCTGAAGAGAAGCAGAATATTTCCATCTCCCCCAAGATATTTATCAACTATAAAGGAAAAGACGGGAGCTTTACAAAGGATCATGGTTAACATCACCAGTGACGAGATTCATCAACATCTTGAAAACCTGATGATACACTAGAAGGACACAGTACCATTTCTGGGATATTCATGCCCAAAATGCCTAAGGTTCTTCCAATCCTCATGATAAAACAGGACAGACACCCAATCTAAGAGACATTCTAAAAAATAAATTCCTAGTATTCTTTAAAAGACGATGAGGGAACTGAAGAACTATCACACACTGGAGGAGACAAGGGGAAAGTAACAACCAAATGCAAGGGAGGTCCCAGAACTGCAAAAGAACACTAATGGGGAAACCAATGAGATTCGGGTAAGTTCTGTAGTCTAGTACTAGTATTGTGCCAAGGTTTATGTCCTGCTTTTGATTACTGTACAAGTAGTGAGGTGAAAGGCACTGGGAATTCTATATTATTTTTGTAACTTTTCTCTTAGTCTATAGTTAGTTACAATAAAGTTTAAAAAATGGCTGTAAGGAATAAAATGTTGTACACGATGTAGGGAGAGGGAGTTCTGCCATAAAACCAATAATGTTTTTCTCTCTTATATTAATTACATATACAAAATACTACCAATCACCCCAATCAACACAAATACAAGATCAGAACTATAATAATAATAGCTAAGATTCACTGAACAGCCTACTAAGTATCAGGAGCTTGCTGTGTAATCCTCACAACAAATCCTTAAAAAAGACATTATCATCAACAACATACAGGAGAGAGAACAAAGAGGTCACATAACTTGTCCAAGGAAGTAAATAAAAATTCAAGAGCTGACATTCAAGTTCAGCAGACCAAAGCCCTGACGCATAACCAGTATACAATTCTACCACCCAAATTCAAACATGCATGAAGCAAATCTGAAACTCAGCAGACCAAAGCCCTCACACATAAATAGGACACATTCTACCACATCAATTCAAACAAGCATGCAGCTAATCTCTTACTGGGGTTAAGTAAAAGAAACAAAATTTTCATAAAAATAAATACTCTGTTCTTAAAGCTGCCACTTCAATACACCATGTGATCCAGACTTCTACTGCATGCTTGGGACTGCTGAAGACTGGGGTTGTAGCTCAATGGTAGTGCTTGGCTAGCACGTGGGAGGCACTGGGTTCGAATCTCAGTACCAAATAAAAATTAAAAAATAAAATAAAGTTATTATATCCATCTACAACTAAAAAAATGTTTTAATTAAAAAAAAAGATGGCTGAGAGGAAGAGGCTGAAGACTGCAAAAATATAATACTGATATCAAGAGGCAGTGGGTGTCATGGAGGGAGATTTCTAAACCAAAGGCTGAATTCCATCTTGCGCCTACAAACTGTTTAAGGATCACCAAATCTAGTCTTCTAGTTAAGAATGGAATTAGGAAGAACTCCATCAAGAACAAATTAGGAGGGCTGGGGATGTGGCTCAAGCGGTAGCGCGCTCGCCTGGCATGCGTGCGTCCCGGGTTCGATCCTCAGCACCACATACCAACAAAGATGTTGTGTCCGCCGAGAACTAAAAAATAAATATTAAAACTTCTCTCTCTCTCTTTCTCTCACTCTCACTCTCTCTCTCTCTCTCTTTAAAAAAAAAAAAAAAAAAAGAACAAATTAGGAAAAAAAAAACACAGCTGACTGATATTGGCCAAATTATATTATTACATCGTGTACATGTATGAATATGTAATAACAAATCCCACCATAATGTACAAGTACAATGCACCAATAAAAAAAAAATGTGGAACAAAAGAAAAAAAGTATTAACAAAAATGGGCTAAGAAAAGCCTGTTTTCATAGACTATTGTTTTTGACAGATTCTAGCAAAACATACCATCTAGCTTCCAAATATAGTTTGTGCGGCTTTAAAACTGGTGTTTGGTGCTTAAGTATGTTGCACTTTCCCAAGGAAAGATACTGCATAAATCTGGCAAAACAGTTTATTTACAAAAAAATGCTCACTTTACCTCTGGTTCCTTGGCCTTTTCATTTTTCCTAGGCTATAACTCAAACTTAGTTCATAATAAGCTGAAGACAGTGACTGCCTCAGAGAAGGGAAACTAAGTGGCTAGGAGAAAAGGAAAGAGCCATCCACAGAAGTGGCAGACATTTGAACCAATAATATAATCTATCACCAACACAGCTTAGGAGACTCACTTTTCACCATTTATTACTTTATACTTTTCAAATTTTTACCATGTATTTCCTATCAAAAAAAAGTATTTACAATAAAATAAAATTCCTGAAAATGATTAAATTCTAATGCACATGCACTTGGGGACAGTAACTCTGTATCAACTATATTTATCATATATATATATATATGTATGTGTGTATACACACACACACACACACACACACACACACACACACCAAATGTGCAAAATGATATATGTGCTAAATTGATCCAACTGGGTGTTGGTAAAATAAATTATGTACACATAATAGAATCTATGGAACTGAAAAATGATGCATTAACTGAAAAAAAGACAAGGTACATCAAAACATGTACACATGCTACTATTCATATTTTTTAAAAGGGATTATATATATATTTATATGAATGAATATTCATATTCATTTCTCTGTAGATACATATGAAATCCCAACACAAGAAACTGATAAAATTGGTTGCATCTGCACAAAAGAAATGAGTATCAGAAAATAGGGCAGTAGGGAAATCTTTTTATATTCTTTCAGGCCTTTTTGGATTTTTAAACCATATAAATCTATTAAATATTCAAAAAAGAATGAAAATATAAAAAATAAGCCTTGTGAGTTTGCTGTCACATTGCCCAGTCTGAATCCTCAGCCCTCTTTCCCTGGACTCAGCCCCTCAGCAGGCCCTCTCTGATCCCTAGCAGCTAAGCCTTGCTGGGGGAAATGACCAGAAAACTGTGTGTACTGTATTGATCCTAATCTCTGCTACCCATTCCTTGGAGGGTTATGTGCATAGCTACCCTGCTGCTATCAGGCCTGGCTGTGCAACTTGCTTTGACCCATGAAATGTGAGCAGGAGGGCCACTTCTGGCAGAGGTTTTAGAAGCCATTTCACGACTGTGCCTCGTACCACAAGACCAACAAGTCCTACCTAAAAGCTATGCCATCAGTCTGGGTCCCCGGGATGACATGCAACAGCTCAAAGCCAAGATGACCACATAGTATGAGCAAGAAGTACACCTTTGTGTTTTAAGTTGCTGAGATTTTCAGGTTCTTTGTTACCATAACATAGTTTATGCTGACAAAATAATAATACAGACTAATTCCAAAACACACTAAAATTACTGGATCTCATGTGGCCTTTTATCTCTATTCTATATTCCCCAACCTCTCTACAATGTTCTCTTCTGTAAAAGGGTGATAATAATAGTTGCCACATCATCAAGGATTAAATAGACAAATATTTGTAAACTGCTCACACACATTTGTAATGTAGCACTATTACTATAATTACTTATTATTATTACTAACTAAAGACCTCTGGCAGGGGAGGGGGTGCTGTAGCTCAGTAGTAGAGCACTTGCCTAGCATGCATGAGGCACTGGATTTGATCCTCAGCACCAAATAAAAATAAATAAATAAATAAATAAATAAATAAATAAATAAAATAAAATAAAGGCATGCTGTCCATCTACAATTACAAAAAAAAAAAAAAAAAAAATTTAAAAGACCTCTCAGAAATTTGACCTGGCCCTTACAAGTAACTACCTGGGCTCTATTAATGCACACCCCTCTGCCTCCAGGCTACCATCCCCTCTGCTGTCTGCTTCTCAAACTGTCCTTTCTCCACTAAGTCATTCTCCTCTGCCTACCTTTCCCCAGCTGCACATTAGATTTCCTAGGGAACTTTTTTAAAAGCCTGTATCTGGGGCCGGGGTTGTGGGTCAGTGGCAGAGGTTAGCCTAGCACTGGGTTTGATCCTCAGGACCACATAAAAATAAGTGAATAAAAATAAAGCCATTGTGTCGACCTACAACTAAAAAAAAAAAAAAACTATATATACACACACATATATATATAAAAAGCCTATGTCTGGACCCCATCCCAAACCCATTAACCAGAATGAGGTAGGTAGGAGAGCAGACAAAGATTAAGAACCATTCAGATACAAACAAGTCCACAAGTCTGAACCAAGCGATCAGTAACACACCATAAGCACATTCAAAAATGCAAAGGGATGTCCATGGGCTTCCCCGAAAACTCTCCCACCTGTAAAACTCTACCATAGCTGCTGCTTCTGCTTCCTTGCCTTCCCTGTGAACTACCCTTCTCCTCCTCTTCCTCCCACCCCACTCCCCAGGACTGGATCCCCCAATATTAAGAACCCAGGACTGAATCAGGGCTCCTGTTCCCTGGCCAATCACCTCCTGAAACTCCCTCCTCTTCCTCTGCTTTCTCTGACCACAGAGGTTCTACCGATTCCTTTGCCACCTCCTTCAATCCACTTGTCCCCTGTCTGCTACTGACCCTAAATATTAGTGCTCCCAAGGCTTTGTCTTTTATTCTTTCCTCAACTCTTTCTGTTCTCTTTCGTTCCTGCATGTATCAGCAAGTTTTATCAATACGTGGATGGTCTGCAGGTCCACATCTTTTGTGTCTGACCTCTGCCAGGCTTCAGACTCCCAATCTAACTTTCCTGCTAATAATGTCATCAAAGATCATCAATGACATAAGAAAACCTGGGTCTGTTTAATAAACCATCAGTTTTCCCCAAACCAATTTCCTCTTTGCTTTTCTATCTCATTTAACACCACCACTGTTCTCCAAGCAGAAAGGCTTGGCTAGTCAGCCTCCAACTCTATTCCTCCCTTTGTCATCACACATATCTAACAGTTTCTAATGACTAGAGCCCCCAACTCTAAGACTGCTCTCATTCCTAGCCCCAGAGATCCCATTACCACTCTTTCCCAGTGCAATAGCCCTTTGTGGCTTGCCTCCTCTGGCCTCTCAGTCATGTTAAGTCTGAATTTTAAAAATGTTCCTTTAGCTCTGCTGGTTATTTTCATAAAACCTATAAGGACATCACTTTGAAACACTGGTAGACATTATTTACTAAAGTGGAACATATGATCCATTATGGCTACTCTGTATAAACCAACAGAAACATGCACATGTCTAACAAAAATAAGAAACAGAGTGCTCCTCAGAACACTGGTCATTACAACTAGAAACTGGAAACAACCTGACTGAAAATCAACAGTAGGAAGGAAAAGTCAACCACAGAATAACCTACGATAGACTGCCACGTTGCGGGATCAGCAAGCATTTTCTGTCAAGGGCCACATAACACATTTTTAGGCTTTGACAGTCTTAGGATCTCTGTAGCAACTGCTCAACTCTGTACTATAGCATGAGAGAAGCCATGGGAATACCTCATCAAGTGTGGCTGCTTGTCAAGGAAGCTTTATTTACAAAAACAAGCACTGGGCTATGGTGTGCTGACACCAGCTTAAACAAATACCATTTATCTTTTCAGAGAAGGGTTATTCCATTATTATTTTGGAATTATAACAAATTAAAGACAACTAATAACTCTGGTACTAACCAAAGAAACGATAAGCTCTAAATGTTTAATAAAAAATATTTGAAGTGAGTATTTCTTAATTGAGAGGTGAGCACTTCCCAAGAGACCTTAAAAACACAAATGATAGTAAAGACAGTTCTTAAGTCGCTTCCAGGCAAATCTGTGGAAAGATGTACCAAGTATGTACTCACCTGAGGAATCTGTGTGCTTTTCCCACATCCTGTTTCTCCAACAATCACCACTGTCTGGTAGTTTTCTATCAAATATAAAATATGATTCCTAAGCTGGAAAAGAAAAACTATACATTGTAAGTAGCCATATGTTATCTCAAAAGACCTAAACAAAAATATTTAAACATTGTGAAATAAGCTGTTGCCAAAAGAAAGTAAATTTTAAAAATAACTATCAAAATGTATTTCCAATTCTCAGGTACCATTAGTGTCAATATGAGCTGACACAGCTCCAAGGGTAATACTTATCAAAATAGAAAATGTACCAACTCTTTGACTCAAGATTTTCCCTATGAACATACTAATGCATGTACACAAAGATACATGTACAAACTAACTCACTGCAAAATTGTTTGTAACAGCCAAAAATCCAAACAGTTTAATGTTCAACAATAGGTATTTGATCAATTATGAAACACTCTAATGATGGATTAATTCAGTTGTTAAAAAGAATAAATCTCTATTTATACATATACAGAACAATCTGCAGAATACATTAAGGAAAGAAAGCAACATATAGAACAATGTAAATAATATATTAGTACTTGTATTTTTAAATAACAGATAGAAGCTGGGGCTGTAGCTCAGTGGCAGAGTTCTTGCCTAGCATGCACGAGGCACTGGGTTCAATCCTCAGCACTATATAAAAATAAAAAAACAAATAAAATAAAGGCATTCTGTTCATCTATAACTACAAAAAAAATTTAAAAAAAATAAATAAAGGATAAATTCAAATATACTTATTTATATACAGGTTTTCTCTGGAAAAAAAATAAAACAAGAAACTAAACTGTTCTGTCTCTAAGGAGAGAAAAAAGGGTGGATAAGGAACAGGATGTGAAGGAGATTTCAGAATTCTACACAACACACATGTGCTACCCAACTGAAAAGTTTTAGAAATATGGGAGGGTGGGGATCAATTTCTTATCTATGATTTCAAAAAAATAAATAAATAAAGTGCATTGCTTATGATAGCAAAAAAAAAAAAAAAAAAAAGTTTTTCATTTATTTATTTGTAAAAAGTCCCAGAAAAAGGACTAGGGACATGGCTCAGTGGGAGAGTGCTTGTATAGAACGTGTATGGCTTATACTACCAAAAAAAAGGAAAGAAAAGAAAGAAAAAGTTCCAGAAAAAAATAAATACGTAAAATGTTTTCAAGTCTATCTCTAAGTCCAAGTTCACAATAAAGCATCCAAAAGTTACATTTATTTTTTCAACATATAGATTTCTTTTACCTAGTCAGTGTGAGCAAACACTCGTTTTACCATTGAAAAAGCCACAAGTCGGGTTGGGGATATAGCTCAGTTGGTAAGGTGCTTGTCTCACATGCATAAGGCCCTGGGTTCAATCCCCAGCACCACAGGGGGAAAAAAAAGGCCACAAGTCATTCTGACATCTTCTATTTGGCCTCAGAAGGTATTTCTGCACACAGCTGATACACAGTGATGGTCTAGAGGCTAATGAAGGGAATGAAGGAAAATCTGCCTCATGTTCTTTCTCTGATCACTGCTCAGCTCATCTGTTGCCACACCAACAAGGTGTTTGGAAAGGACGAGAAGAGCTGGGATGCTGCCAGTCTCTAACTAGCAAATAAGGAGGTGGCTATTCTGGGCTTTTGAATTTGGCATTATCTGGGATTTAGATATGTAGTCCTCAAGTCTTCATGTGAAAATCTTCAAGGACATTTGTTTAACATGAAGATTCCTAGTCCTATCACCAGGGTGTCACTAAGGCTGGGTGGGCCCTAGGAATCTGTATTTATGCACACACCCAAAGGAGAGTCAGCTGCAGGTGGTCTAATGACTTTCAATAGATGTTTTCTTCTTGAATGCCTGGACTTTGTGCTTCCTTTCACGTTGGGTGGGGAAGAGGAAAGCTTTGAGTTCTTTACAGTTATTTTGTAAATGGCAAATTGACATGAACTTATGGACAGATGGATGGATGAAGAGTAAAGGAAATTTGAAAGACAATTTGAATACAGATAGAGCAACAGACAAGGCCTTCTACAAAAAAAACAAACGACAAAAGCCAGGGAAAGATGGAAACAAACTAGGCAAACTCTATTAGAGGGACTATGAAGAGTTCAGGTTTGATTTGGAAATGAGCTGGGAGAGGTGTACTTAGGGCTTCACTCTGAGGCCTTAAGGTAGAGCTAAAGGGTCTGGACTACCTAAGAGGCAGTGTGGGCTCACCTAAGAGGCAGTGTGGGCTCACCTAAGAGGTAGTGTGGGCTCAAGAATTTTGAGAAAATTGGCAACAAGGCTGATTTGGATGTGAAGAAACCAAAGGCTAATTCCAGCTTTGTCGCGACCCCCTTGCCCGCAAGGAAGACGCAACAACAGGAATCTTCTTTCAGCCGTTTATTCAGGTCCTTGATATTTCTTCTTCTTTTTCTCGGATGCCTCTCCCAGCCTTAATAAAGCATCTCAAGCCCCAATGCGAAGCTGCCACATGGAGCTTTCTCATAGGGTGTTAAAAAACCATGCGCCAACTCTCCCAAATAAGGAGTTGTTTGTTACAGACCACAGTCGAGCCAGCGCCATCTTGTAATGGCGACCACAGTCCGCAGAAACGGCTCACCACACAGCTTCATATTCTACAGGCTTAAGGGATCACAGCAGCACTGCAGACAAAGAACCCTGACATTTGAAAGATAACAAAAAGGTTTCTGGTCTAGACACTGATAGAACATCAGTAACACCACCAGGCTCAGTGAAACCAAGGAGCGCTGGTAAGGAGGACGGGACTGAACTTCAGAATGGGAGAGCTGGGCTGGGTGTAGTGGTGCACACCTATAATTCCAGCGGCTCCAGAGGCTAAGGGAGGAGGATTTTGAGTTCAAAGCCAACCTCAGCAACTTAGGGCTGACCTGTCTCTGAATAAAATATAAAATGGGCTGGGGATGTGCTTAAGTGTCCCTGGGTTCAATCCCTGGTACCAAAAAAAAAAAAAGGAAGTGCTGACAGGAATAAAAGAACAAGAACAACTTTGCATAGCAGTGTCCTGGACCCCAAGAGAACACCAGCCAACAGAAGGCAGCTAAGGCAAGCCAGCTGTGGTGGCACATCCCTGTAACCACAGCAACTTGGGAAGCTGAGGCAGGAGGATTGAAAGTTCATTTTAATTCTATCAATACAGCTAAACTGTTTTCATTGTTTTAACATTTTTACATTTATTTTATCTCATGTAACACAGAATGAAGAACAGCCAAGAAAAAGCCAAAATTTGAGTACCTAATAAACAGTAATTTGCTTGAACTGGAGCATTTATTACTTGTCAGGCAGCATCTTACCAGACACTCTGCATGGGTTATCTCATGGTCCCCGAAACAACCCTATGAGATAGGTGCTGCCATTAGTCCCACATCATAGGTAAGAAAACAAAAGCTCAACAAGGTGAAACAACATCACACAGCACACAAATGGTGAATTTGGGTTGGAACCCTGAAGTCTACTCAAGAGCCTAGAGACTTCATTGTGGCTAAATACAAGTGACCCTCCACAGTGAGGAAGCAACAGTGAACCTACCTCATCACCTGAGGGTCAAAATTATTACTGTTCACATGTAATAGATCAAGTTAGTCACCTGAGAAGAAACCTAGAGACTGTCAGTTCATAAGTGACTAAAATGTTTCGGGTCACAGAAAACTCCAATCCAGGCAACTTTGCTAAATTTAGAAGGCTGTGGTTCCATATCCATTTGGAGAAAGAACATATTAACAGAAGAGGAATTACCAGCACAGTCTAGACAAAGGGACTCCCTAAGTGTAAGAACTTGGCATCTTTCATCCAGCTCTATTCAGGAGAGAGACATGGGTGCTGCTGGCCATGCCAGCTCAGGGGCCATTCCAGAAGCATCCTACAAAGAGACAATCCTTCACCATTCATCAGAGACTGTAGGAAATAAATATTCTCCAATTGTATCAAACCCACCTTTGACTCAGCCTACTTTCTGATTACAACTGGGCTTCCCACGTGGACTTGCCAACAGGGAGTAAGAGTATCCATCAACCGTGTACTAGAGAACTACAGCTCACCATTGGAACACATTCTGAACTCATACTTATTTACACTTTGGTCTCCTGTGAGCTGAGCATGCGTGGATTTTATTTGCACTCAGTCAAGTGCTAGGACATGCACACACAGTGACCAAGCTGAAATCTATCACTGTCCTGGCTGAAGCTAGGGTCCTGACCAACCTCGTAAACTGAAACAACCTTGAACTCCCAATTAATCATTCTGTTGTTGTTGTTGTGCTGGAGATTGAACCCAGGGCCTTGTGCATGTGAGGCGAGCACTCTACCAACTGAGTTACAACCCTAGCCCCCAATTAATCTTATTTAAAGGAATATGTCTTTAAAAAGAAAGCAATTCGTGATATGTTAAAGCTGAGTGTATAGACATTTGCTGAGTTATTCTGTTTATTTTTTTGTATGTTTGAAATCATCCATGATTGAAAGCAATGAAAGGGAAAAGAAACAACTTTGCAATTCTTTCAATCTTAAGAACATTTAGGATTTATACAGTTAATTCACACAAGTTTTTTAAAGTGTTCCCTTAGGATTTGGGCTCCTCTAGCTCACTGTGTTCAAAGAACATTAAGAGTTAGGGCACAGTGTCTTTTGGTGCCAACTACAAAGCTTCAGCACACCCACGAAGCAGCCCAGACTTGCCATACCTTGAACACGGGCAGCTTCTGCCTCTGCTGCTCTATGGAAAGGGCGGCGTAAGGATTGTAAACAATGGTTGTCCCAGAATTTTCGGTGACACTTTGTCTCTCTTCAGAGATGCTGACACCTGGCCCCTCTGTACCTGTAGTAGAAATGTTTTATCAGATTCTCTGATACAGTGAACAAAAAAGGATGTAATTTTCAAAGTTTCAAAGACCAATACATCCATTTAGAGAAATAACATATGAATAGAAGAGGACCATCTAGACAAGATGCAATGTTTTTTATCGCAAACTAATATTAAACACTAAGTTTCAGAAAGTTTTTTTAATAAAATATTTATTTTTATTGTAATTGGACACAATACCTTTATTTTATTTATTGTTATGTGGTGCTGAGGATCAAAACCAGGGCCCTGCATGTGCTAGGCGAGCGCTCTACTGCTGAGCCACAACCCCAGCCCAAGTTCAGAAAGTTTAAAAAAAAAAAACAACTAGGAAAGTACCTATCAGAACATAAAAATCTTCCTTAAAAGCTTCATTGCAGTGTCAAGAATAAGAGATGACAATCTCATGGCCACATACAACTGTGTACTATCAAACACTGAACAGAAGTGAATGAAAGCCAACTGAGAATTCACGAGGCCACAGACAAAGCCCGTTACTGTGAGATGGATGGGATGATAGGAACCAGGGACTTGAAGGCTGCCAAGGTTTTCTCCTTCTCTTATCTCTAACCTCTTGATATGTTCCTCTTAGCCCCTGGGGGTGGCTTCTCTGCAGGAGCTGGAAAGACTGCTGACAGTGCCTGAGCTCCCTCTCAGCTCCTCTGCCAATCATTCTCATACACCCCGGTGAGGGTGGAGGGAGGCCTGCTCTGTGCTGGGCACAGCTCTGAGTGTGAGAAGCACAACAGTCAGCAGTTCAGGCAGGCACAGGCCCCACTGTGTGGAACTTACTTCTCTTTTGCTTCTTTCCAGTAGAACGTAATAACTTGGTGCATGAAGTAGAAACAAGTGCCATGGAAAGAAAGAAAGCCACCATAAGAGGGCCTGAGAGTCTCAGGCGTGTGCTCTGCATGGGGTGAAGGAGGCACTATATACTGGACCATCAGGCACTCTCTTCCCAGCTTACATCCAATACCCACCCCATCCACTCACTCAAAGCCAACGGAGCAGGATGCACTACATGGCTACGTGGGAAAGTGCTATTCCCAGAAACACTGTGCAGAGCAGATTAAACAGATAGCCACAGCTCCTTGCTAAAAACAATAACAAACTGGTGCTCAGCATGGTGAAGAATAGGGAACCAAATCCCACTCTAAAAACCTATTGAAGGTACCATAGACCATTACCCTGAAAAGTTAAAAGCCTCAGGAGAAACATGGGTTCAAATTTTATGATCATCTTCTATAACCTTTCATGCTGATTTGTTTGGGGACCTTAGGACAAACTAGGAATAGTCAGTAAATGACACAGGGTTCAGAATTCCACTCAACATAAGGAAGATAATTCTAAAAGTAGAGCTGTTCGGCAATGCAGTATGTTGCCTTTTGATTCAATAAAAGCCCTCCCTAGAAGTTCAGACCCATGCTGTGTGGTCTCCCACTGGGGCACCCAAGGGACAATTACCAAAAACTACTATCTCCCAGGTCTTCTGAACTCAAAATCTGTGATGCTATGAGAAAGTACAGTGATAACACTGTTGAAACCAGTGATTTAATTTTACATTTTGGGGGGATCCTGGATCACTTTAATAATTTAATAAAGGCTATGAATTCCCTATCCTGAAAAAATACACCAAATATAATTTATCAGACTAGAAAACACAGGGGTCCATAGGTCTAAAGCTTTAGAGTCACTGCTGGAGATCTCCATTTCCTTTCCATTGGACTTCCAGGAACACGGTTTTTATGTTCCAGAGGTTCAAGATTGCCAAAAATCAGATAAGTGGGGCATTGCTCTATTGCTTTTGCCAAAATGTTGACCTTCTTTCCAACAAGATAAAAGATAGAACAGAACCTGGAACAAAGCCTGTGCTCAGAGAAGCAGGTTTCCTGTCCTTTTCTCTCTCATTATTGCTACATCTTAATAACTCCTTGGAATCTTTACCCAATAAAACTATCCCAAAAAATACCTTATCCTTGGCGGGGTCTGGTGGTGCGCACCTGTAATCTCAGCAGCTTGGGAGGCTAAGGCAGGAGAATCACAGGTTCAAAGCCAGCCTCAGAAACTTAGCGAGGCCCTAAGCAATTTAGCAAGACCCTATCTCAAAATAAAATACAAAAAGGGCTGGGGTTAAGATTCAGTGGTTAAGAGCCCCTGAGTTCAATCCCCAGTATCAAAAAAACAAAAAAAGAAAAAAAAAACTTTTTCAAAACATTTTAAACCTTCCCACCCATGTCTGGAATATTTTAACCCTGCTCCTGCTTAGGCCTTACTTCCTCCCACACAGGGCTTAATACAGCAGGGGTCTTCTTCACTATGCCATCCCTCACTTGTCTCTAACTCACAGCCCAGTCCATCTCAGGATATTCTGTTATGAGTTCTTTTCAAGAATAGTGGCTGTCAATCAAGAAACAGCTTATTTCCTTACAAAAGACTTTGTTCAGTCAAACCAGCACATCAGGACTCCCTTCCCTCTGTACACATGCCATACCCACTCTGGCTGCTTAAAGTTACTTTTTCACTGGGTATGTACTCTTGTTTAAGGGAATAACAGCTTTGCAATTTTCACAAACCATGAACACCTTCATTTTCCATCTATTAAAAAAAAAAAAAAGGCCCAATCCAGCATTCCCTTTACTTAACCAACTTTTCAAAATTTGATTGGTGGGTTATGAAATCGATACAGGGGTCATATCAGCCTTTTTAAAATAATGAAATAGAAATAAAGGCAGAGTGTGAAGCTCAGTAGACCTCATGTTTAGTAAGCACAAGGCCTGGTTTGATCCTCAGAACAAAAAAATGGAAGAAAACAAATAGGAATTATCAGAGCACATTTCAAAAAGCAGTATTATTTTTGTACAATATTTTCAGGTATGTATGTGTGCTTCATCACAATACAATACATTTCTCACTGTGAGTCAGGTCAAAAAGCTTCAAAGCTGTTGTTATGAAGTTTTTATAAAGCCCCTGAATAGCAACCATTAATGTCTGTTGAGTGAGCATATGGAAATGGACAGGCCCTTCTATCCATGTGTGCTAAAAAATTCAGTGATTTTTTTTTTTCTATAAAAATTTTAGGTAGGTCATACTACTAAGGTAGAGAACACAAACTGGTAGCTTAAGGTCCCCCAACATGCTCTTGTTAAAATGTTTTAATTTGGTCCATTTAAATGATGAGGCAAAATTTTTCAATTAGAATTCCCATTAGAATCTGGATATTAGACTACTTTAAAAAAAAAAAAGAAAACTATCTGGCAACTCTGAGCCCAACTGGTAACAATTAGGTGGAGCATAGTACAGCTCCTTGCTTCAGCATATGCAAGCTCCAATGTATATCTACACTGTCTGTATCTATGCAGTGTGTGTTCACTCTAGTTTGCCACAGTCCCCATCATTCATTATTCCACTAAGTAGCTTCACTCATTCCGATAGTCTGAAGGACATGTAGCTGAGCCTGTGACTCCTGGCCTACAGGATATATTCACGATTCATTCCAATATCTAGCCATTTTTCTAGCTTCAGTCACCTCCCTGCAATTTCCACAACCCATTTCATATCTTGCCCTTGTGTCTAATCATCTGTAAAATAAGAGTATTAACTCCATTACAAAGATACTGTGATTGTTTAATACAATACGGTAAGTGAAGTCAAAGCAAGGGCCCAGTAATGTGTATTAAAGCTACTCCCATCTCAGTTAATGACAGTTTACCAAGACAAGTGTTCCCAAGTTTAGATGCATGCTGGGTTCCCCTAAGGGTTGAAAAATACTGCTGCCTGGTTCCTAGTTCTCTGGACTTCTGAGATACGGGGTACAAAAGGACACTAGGATTTTTTAAAGCTTCCCAAGAAATTCTACTCTATGGCAGAATTTGAGAACCACTTACCAGCCTAGAAATCTGAGTTGTTAATGACTGCACCTTCTCCCCTAAGTGCCTCTAAAATGTCTGTCCAGTAAATCCCTCAACTGAATTCCCAGGCCAAGACTGAGGTCTACAACATCCTCCTGGATGCTAGTAGCACTTCTCTTAAGATTATGTCCTTAAGACTGGGGATGTAGCTCGGTGGTACAGCACTTGCCAAGTGTGCAAAAAGCAAAGCCCTAGATTCAATCTCCAGTGTTGCCAAAAAATAAAAAATACAAAAGTGTCCCTGCCTCTAGTTTGCTCCTCAATCGATTTGCTACACCACCACCAGCATTACTTTTCTGAAGTAAACCAGACTGTACAATTCCCCTACTTAAAAAGTGAAGTCCATATTCTTTTACCTTGTCAGAGAGATCTTTGACAATGAGACTCCTCCCTACCTTTGTAGCTTTATCTTCTGCCACATCCCCCAAAGCATCATGCCACATAACACCATCACACCACTCGGTTATTTTGGTTTGGGGGGTATTTTTATGACACAAATTCCACTGTGCCTTTTTCACGCTGCACCCTTTGCCTCTAGTTCCATGAAATGAAACCTTATTCATCCTTCAATTTCACTACAAAAATACTACCATCTTTATGAAGTATTTCTTATCCACGCATTCAATCTTTCCCTCCCTCTTCTATACTTCCATATAATTATAAATAGCTACATATTTAGTGCTAACAGCCTTTCAACTTTTCATATATTATTCTCATTTAATCCTCACAATTCCTTTATGCCAAATTATAGATGAGAAAACCAGATGGAGCACTCACTTAACTTTGTCAAGCCACCAAGTTAGTAAGAGTCAGTCAAGATGGCCACTACAGTCTTGACTCTTGAGCCCATTTTCTTTAACACCACCCTATTCTGCCTCATTTAAAATCTCTTAACAGGCTTCTAACTTCACATTCAATTGAGAGAGAGGTGCACCTTGAGAGCACAGCCCTGATCATTTATACATGGGATTAGAGGTTCAATAAATACACTCTCAAAGAACTAAGTAGAAGAGAACTCTTAGAGTAACTCCATGTTCTTTAACCAAAACAGTACCCTGGTTTGATTTTTAACAACTCACTCAGGTCTTTATTATACTTACATTTTGATCTATTACTAAAGTCTTGAATAAACAAAATAAAAAGTAATTCATTACTTAATGGGATCTTAGTTTTGGCTGCAAATAAAACTCAGGATGAATACATGGCTGATGTCCTGAAATGCTGAATCATAAAACTGTCATAACAAGCAAACTACAGATTTTACAAAAGAATTAAGTCCATCTCTTGCTTAGGTTTATTTCCCACATCACTTATATGGGAAATTAACCTAAGCAAGATGGTCGGAATTTCAGGGAAACATTATAAAACACCCTTGAAAAGCCTTCCATATATTATCATTTCTATCTCACTTCATTTTTGCTGCATAATACTTAGCATATCCAGACCAGTAAGGGTAATAAACTGGTAACTGGCATACCTATAATCCCATCAATGGGGGAGGCTGAGACAGGAGGATCCTAAATTAGAGGCCAGCCCGGGCAATTTAGCAAGATGCTGTTCCAAAAATAAAAAGGGCTAGGATGTAGTTTCAGCCGTAGAGTGACCCTGTTTTCACTACCCAGTACCAAAAAAGACAAAGACAGGCAGGCTTGGATTTTTTTTTTTTTTTTACCTGAAACTGATGGAAGAAAAGTAAGTATAATGCATCTAGCATGGTCTGGTATACATACACATTCAATATACTCACCTGATTAGTAAGTGCCAAAATAAAGCATTTTGTGATAGTGATTTGTGTTAGTGCACAGAAGAGGAAGGGAGTGGTGGTCAATAAGGAGGAGGAGGGTGTTCACTTTCTGGTAAAGATTTAGGGTGATGTCTACAGAATATAACACTCTCCCTTTTTACGAGTACTTTAAGTCAAACAATGTGCCATGCTCGTTATTCAGCCCTACAACATAGATGTTATTATTCTGCCCATTTCACAGGTGAGGAGACCAAAGCTCAGAGGGGTTAAGCGTCTTGCTCAAAGTTACCCTGCTATATAAGGCAGAGCCAAAGAATTGAACCCAGGCAGTCTGACTCCATAGCTCGAGCTCCTAAGCCCTAGAGCAGCACCGCCGGTCCCGCCCCTAAGGAGCCCCAGGGCTGTAGGAAGGTACGCGTGGGCGCTTTAAGACTCCCCATCCCGCGGGATGGGCAGGACAGGGCAGTAGCGAGGAAAACGAGGCTCGAGGAGGCTGAGACTCAAACTAGGTCACAGGGAGAGCTCTACACAGCTTGGGAGCAGGCTCCCCACTCCCACGGGTCCACTGTGAGCGCCAGAGCCGCAGAGTCCTCCCGCACAAAGGTGCCCAGCCCGGCCAGGTCAGGCCTACGAGCAGGTCCGCAGGCCCCAGGGCGCCGGCCGCGGTGCCGAGGCCGAAGTCAGGCCGCCGCACCTGCCCAGCGTTCCTCCAAGGGCCTTACCGGGTCGCCAGAATTTCACGGGTCCCAAGGGCGCAGCCATGCTGGGGTGAAAGGTCACGAAGAAGGCTCCACCCCGCCGTCGCGCGCGGGTCCCGCAGGGTCCAGGGGGCGTGGCCCGCGAAGAACCTCTGCCTAGGCGGATCGAACGGTAGGACGACCACGCCCCCTATGGCACCGCCCCTACGTACCACGTGACCCTCGGCTTCGCTCCAGCCCCGCCCTGGACCCACGTGACCCTCCCGCCCTGCCTTATTGAAGCGGAGGACGCGTGTCTCTGTTTGTGTTCGGCTTCGTGGGTCTGGGTGGCCAGTTTGCTCCTTGGAAGCTGCACACTTATGGGTCCGCTGGCATTGAGACAGGCGCTGGCTTGAGGGCCCTCGCACGCGACGGGGTGCTGAGGTCCCAGATTAACCAAGACGTTACGCGCTGTCCCTGCTGCCCAGTTTCTGTTTCAGTCTCCTCATTTCCAAGTCGAAAGATAATGATCCTGATTACGTCGCAGGTTTGATGATGCAGTAAACGTTGTGTGGCCAGTTACGATTTCTACCTGTTCATGAAGTTTGCATCCCAGGCCAGGGCTAGGGATGGGGTGTTGTAAGTTTTAAGGCTGGAGAAACAGTAGGTTTTATTAATATTCGCAAGTAAAACAATATGAAGTGTTATAGAGGTGACAAGAGTAATGTAGGAAAACAGGGAAGGAGGAGTAGTTGCCTTGGAAGAAGGGAATAGAAATAAAATCAAAAGCATTCACCTAACTGATGAATTTTCCTGGTTCCTATCTGACTTTACTCTTATTTGTAAAATGAGATTTTTAAGCAAGCTAGGAGTGGTGGCATGTGCCTGAAATCTTAGGCTAAAACAAGAGGATCTCAAGCTTGAGGCTAGCCTGGTCAATTTGTCTAATTTAGTGAAACCCTACTTAAAAATAACAAAGGACAGGGGATGTCGCCTAGCATATGCGAGGCTCTGGATTCAGTCCCTACTACTGGGGGCGGGGGAGTATTAAATGACAGCATGTAATGTACCTAACAGAAAGCAAGACTTTTCAGGCAATCAATGTACCTCTCATTACTTCAACTCAGATCAAGTGTGGGTGGGGTGTAATCTGATTTTATCTGCATATGTTATAGTTTTTAGTTCTTCATGACATTGATCCTTCTAAAAGCAGAAGACAAGATTATATATGAATACAGGGAAAGTGAAATAAATGCCACTTTTTAAATTACTTTTTTTTTAAAGACTGAGTCTCCCTATGTTGCCCAGGCTAGTCTCCTGGGCTGAAGCAATCCTCCTGCATTAGCTTCCCAAAGAAGCTGAGACTACAGATTTGGGCCACTGGAGACAGCTTTATTTCTATATTTTGATATTACTCATAACAATATGAAGAAATCTTCCTGTTTACAAAGAGACAATGGATTGGCCATGCCCAAATTATTGGATTGCAGTCTTAAAGCTGGAAGAGATTTTAGTCAACCTTTAGCCTAAATTCCTTGTCTTATAGAAAATTGAGGTCCACGGAGGTTAAAAGGACTTGATCAGAATCAATGAGCTGATTCAGTACCAGAGCTAAACTGAAACTAGAACTTAGGCTTTCTAATTCCCAAGCTGGTGTTTCTTAACAACATAGACCATTTAAAACCACTAGAGCTAAGCTCTTCTACATGAGAATCAGTCCATTTGCCTCAGAAAGTTCTCCAAGTCTAACTGTCCCCAATGGGTTGTTCTGCTTACACAGCCCAATTAGAGAAAACACCTAAGTAATAACCTACATGTTGATGGTGTGATTTAATTATCACAAATAAGGAATGATTTCAATAGACTCTTCAGTCTTCCTAATCAACTATTCTTAGGAAGAATGGTCTAAAAATAACTACTCTAAAATTAAAGCCATTGTTTCTTAAATTGCATCAAGAATTTATGTAGTTCATTGCCAACACTTCCACAAAAATTTCATCATTTTGTTATACAGAGGTACATTTTGCAACTTCCAAATGATAAATTTTTCCAGAAAAATAATGTCCCCCAAAATCATGTTTCTTGGCTACATTATAATCTGTGGCTGTGTTAACACTCTGCTTTGAAATATTTCCAGATCAAGACTATTGACTTAGGCTGGGGATGTGGCTCAAGGGGTAGCGTGCTTGCCTGGCATGCATGCGGCCTGGGTTCAATCCTCAGTACCACATACAAAAAAGGTGTTGTGTCCGCCGAAAACTAAAAAATAAATACTAAAAAAAAATTCTCTCTCTCTCTCTTTAAAAAAAAAATATTGACTATGTTTAGGAGATGTAGAATTTAAAAGGGGTTTCATTCCTATTCCAAACAGTTAAAGACTAACAGATGCAAATGATAAAAAACCCAACCCAGAAAGTCCACAAGTAATCTGACTTGAGACACAGCTACCTCAAGACATGTTATAGTCAGGACTCTTTCTGATGATGTTCTGCACCTTCTGACTCAGGTGTTTGGCAACAAGACGGCCAAACCAGCTTCCAACTGCCACATCCCCTTAAGCATCAAACCTCTTTCCAAAATTCCCAGGCACAAATATCTCTAGCTGATCCATGTATCCATTCCTGATCAATCACTAGGGCCAGGGAATATGATTGGCTCAGGCCCAAGTACACGTTCCACCCCCAGGGTTAATTGTGGTCAGCTTTAATAGAGCCAAACTGAGAGTTGGGAACAGAATGGTTCCTTAGAGGGTGATATTATCAAAGGATGAATGAAAAAAGCAAAGAATAATATGTCCACCACAAAAACCCATGTATCCATGTGCTAGAATTGTTAACTACAGCTGACCCCAGGCTGAAGAGAGGTCTTCTGCAGAATTACTTTATGGGATTGTACTATACCAGCCAATAAGGATCTAAGGTGCAGTCCTCTGCAACTGTTTTAACATATGTAAACCCCATGTGGTTTGTTGGCTTGTACACCAGTGATCACATTCACATGTATTAGCATAAGTAAAAGTATTTACTTGGCTCCAAGAACCTGAATGCAGAGAGGCGGAGAGATCCACTGGAAAGACAGCAACCAGAGGAGTCTGTCACATTGGCCAGAGGAGTATGTGATTGCCCAGAGCTGGTTGGGTTGGGGAAAGACTCCTTAGGTCTGTGAGATGCTTTCTGGATAGTCTCAAAACTGGGACACTTCTCAGAATAAAAGGGAGTGTAACACCGATGGGACATGGGGATAAGAGAAAAACTGGAATTCTGCCAGGCAAACTGGGGCACCTATCTAGGTGTGTGGCACTGGTGAAACCTAGTGTTAACAATGCTTATCTGAATGTATTGGAATACAAGGTACATAGCCCACATGTGTTGGTCTTTTGTCACTATAACCAAAATATATGACAAGAACAACTTATAGGAGGAATGATTTATTTAAGCCCATGGGCTCAGAGGATTCTGTGGTCAGCAGGCTCCAAGGCAGAAACATCATGGGAGAAGGGCCTGGTAGAAAAAGGCCACTCAGCTTATGGCAACCAGGAAGCAGAGAGAAGGGAAGGAGACTGAGAAAAGCTAAACCTTTCCAGGGCATATCCCCAGTGACCTCCTTTCTCCAACTAGGTTCCTCCTTCCAGTAGTTCATTCAGCAATCAATGGATTAATCCACCAATGAGGTCAGAGCCCCCATGATTTAATCACTTACCAAAAGCACCACCTCTAAACACACGAGATTTGGGGGACATTCTAGATCCAAACCGTAATACTATGCTCACAAAATACTTCTGAACACATTCATCTCATTTATAGCTTCAAACAGTTGCACTCACGGAGTTTGAGTCTGGGCACACCCCAGCACTCTATCATAGTTTATTACCAGGATGTGATTGCCAGAATGGTTCACCTACCATTTTGGTAAGATCCTTGTAAGACATTTTTATCTTCTTATAGAACCAGGGATAATTGTCCAACCTATTTCTGGATTTACTTCAATTTATGGACATGGTGAGGGGTGTATCCAACCAGGCTTCTCCTTCTATCTGGACTACTGGAAACTTTAAAGTTATACGTGTGGCCTTCGTGAATTAAGTGTGACTGTCAGGGCATGCACATTTTTAGCTTCATGCCTGACTCCATTTGCACCCTCATCCCTTGGGTTTCCTTTCTGTAACTTAGTTTATATGGCCTCATGCCTTTAGGTTCCTTGTTAATTACTTTAAATTCTTTAAGTAAGGGGGAGTTACTGCCCAGCCTGTCTACAGAGATGTGGTAGCCATCTTTTCTGCTGATTTTTAATTTTTTCTTTGTATGTGTGTGGAGACGGGTACCGAATGAACCCAGGAGTGCTCTATCCCTAAGTACATCCCCAGCACTCATTTTTAATTTTGCGACAGGGTCTCAGTAAGTTGCTCAGGCTGGCCTCAATCTCCCAAGTATCTTGAATTCCCAGAGCATACCATCATGCTCAGCAGATTCCTAAAGTTTACAAGAGAATTTCAGTCCTGCAGGAGGATCTCTAATTCAAACAAACCTTTAGGGAGAGAAAAGAAAAAGAAAAAACAAACAATATTGTCAAAGTTGTTCAGGTATGATAGTGTATTGTGGCTTTGGATAGGCATAGCGGTACATGCCTGTAATCCCAGCAACTATAGTGATATATCCCAGACTTTGTTGTTATGTTGTTTTAAAAAGTGAATTATCACTGAAATATTTACAGACAGATCGGTAGTGGCCAAGTCAGTAGACAGATAAAGTCATATAATTCTTTCCCAAGGTGGGATAACAAATGTTTTTGAACCATACAATTTGCCACGCTCACACTCACCTCCCCTGGGAGTGGAGTCAATCATCAACCTTTTTTTTTTTTTTTAAACAGTGCTAGGGCTGAACCCAGGACCTTACACATGCTAAACACACACTATACTACTGAGCCACACCCCAGCTCAGTAAAGTAAAATAATTCACTTTCTTATTTTTTCTTTTATTTGCACTACTTTAATTGAACTTTGAGGTGGTCTATCACCAAGATACACCCCTAGCTCTTGTTTAATGTTTTTGTTTGTTTTTAATTTTGGAACAGAGTCTTGCCAAGTTGCCCAGGCTGGCCTCAAACTTTGGATCTTCCTGCCTCAGCTGGGATTACAGGTGTGTGCCGCCACACCTGGGTAGTAATTGACATTTTTAAACAAGTACTGCAGCAGACTCCATGCAAGTGGTCCTCAGATCTCCCTTTGAAAACTGCAGCTATAGTGATATGTCCCAGATTTTGTTCCAGAAAAGCTTTTCTTGTTTTAAGAAACTGGGCCATTTTCTTAGGATCTCTTGCTCTAATCTCTAATTATTTACATTACTTTTGGAGAATAAAGTCTTTGAGTCCTGCTTGCAAAAAGAGGACTGCATGGTCAGGCTAAGTCTGTGACAGGCCAACTGCTTGCCCTACTGAGAGCAACTTACTGCCCTTACTTCACATAAGAACCCTGCTTCAATTTATTTGATCTAGCATTTCCCAATCTACACATGGAACTTTATGTAATCCTATTAACAGTTCCATAGAACAACAAGTTAAAATTTTAAATAGTATTTTAAAACACTGTCAAAAATTAGGGCTTTGGTCAGGCATGGCAGCACATGCCTGTAATCCCAGCAGCTCAGGAGAGTAAGGCAGGAGGAGTACAAATTCAAAGCCAGCCTCAGCAATTTACCAAGGCCATAAACAACTTTGTGAGACCCTATCTCAAAATAAAACATAAAAAAGTCTAGGAATGTGGCTCAGTGCTAGAGTGCCCCTAGATCCCTGATACAAAAAAAAAAAAAAAAAAGGCTTTGCATCTATATCCGTTCATGAGGCTGTTTCTGCTTTCCATTCACAATCCCATTAATTGCCATCGCTCAGTGTACATGATCCAGTGCCTCTGATCCTATAAGTAGAAAAACATAAAAGTCCTGAACGCAGAATCTGGAAACCAGTGTTTACACTCTCATGTCATCATTTACCAGCTGTGTCATACTACTTAATCTGGGCTTAAAGAAAATTGAAATCAGCTATCTAACCTACATAGCTCTCTACCAAATTGTCACAAACAATAGCACATACAAAGTGACCTAAATCTGTAAAATGGTTTCAGATAACCATGTTTATTCGGGGCTTAGCCCAGAGTCGTTTGCAACAGACATGAACCAGTTCCGTAAATTTGGTTCACAGCCACAGATATTACACTAAACCAGCATATGACCCATCCATGGCAAGGGAGTCCAGGATCACGCATGAAAACCTGCAGGAGTGCTCTTGACCCAGGTGCAGCAGCATTCTGCGTGGCAGACAACACCCTCCCTATTACAGAGCTGTTTGCTGGAGCAAGCCAGGAGGAAGCCACTGCTTAACTCTCTTCCTTTGATCTGTCCATGTGCATGAGACTGGACAAAAACAGGATTCCACAGCCACACCAATCCTGATTAGCAGGATGTAGAAACCAGTCACAGTGCCTGCTACTGGACCAGGAATCTGGTATAATTGTCAGTGTCCTCTCTTGCCCCTTCCCTGGGATATAAGATTGCTAAACACTGTCAATACACCCGTCTGATGAAATTGGGCCCATGGGGCCACTAGGGCTTACGTTGGGCATGAATCCAGAAATGCACCCAAAGGCCTCCTTTGGCAGAAAAGCAGAGGACCAAGGCCCTCATTGAAACAGCTCAGGCTTTTTCTTTGAAAACAGAAAAGCTAGTGCACATGTAGAGGCTGGACTGCTGCAAGTTCCCCCAAACTCAGAGCAACATCGGTCTCCATCATGGTAAGGGTGGTATGATCCCCAATGATAGCTTTATGTCTTCTAACTATTAAGCAAATACATTTTTTCCATTTTATAATCTAGATCATTTACTTTTTCCCCACCCCAATACTAAAACAAAATCATTCAGATACCTATTAGGTGTATTTATATGCAAAAGTTAAAAAGTCAGAAAAATGCCAGAAAGTAAAAAAAAAAAAAAAAAAAAAAAAAAAAATTCAAGCAAACAAATTGTTTATTTAATGCTAAGATAATAGATAGATATTCTACAGAGATAAACAATTAAGAAACAGTCTTGTTTTTCTAAATGGGATTTTGATCATAAAAACGGCAGTGACTCAGACGTTTAAGAATAGCACACAAGTCAAGAAAAGTATGAACATTTTATGTCTTACTAAATGAACCTCAGCATTCTCTTTAAGAGTTACCAATATTAAAACAGTGCAAAAAAATCTGTACCCATAGTGTTTAAAATCATACCATCAATACCCAGTTGCTACATGACAAAGATAAAACAAAAACCACATAAAATAATGCACAGAACAGAAATTCAAAGGTAGTCAAGGTGCTAAAGTCAAGTGAAAGAGAGACAGTCAGGGGCGTGTGATGATTTTAAAGCAGGAAGCTCTGGCCATACCCAGCTGGAGTCACACTGAAGTCACTGATAAGAGGGATAAAGCGCTAAATCTCTAACAGCAACCAAATTAACTGATGCTCTGGTGAAATTCCCAGGACTGATGCTAAGGTAGTTCTCAGAAAGGACCGTTCTCCTCGACAGCATGGCCAGCATGTGGTTGAGCCGGGACCTCACGCCAGCCAAGTGCAACTGCCGCTCTTTATTCAGGTTTCTGAAGGAGTCCCGCAGGCACAGCTCCAGGTGAGGGGTGCCCGGGTACTTGGTGTGTCCAGTACTGAGGGGGTCGGTGGCTCTGAGGGAAGCATGGGAGCCGATGGAGCTGGCCACCGAGCCCTGGGAAGACGTGGAGGAGGAAGACTTCAAACTGGAAGACCTCGACACAGACATTTTTGATACTGGGGACCCTTCTTTAGACTGAGTTCCCTGAGAAAAGATCCCGCTCTCATCCGCGTCAGTCTGTGTGGTGGTCGACTTGGTCCACACCACCGTCTGGGAGGTCGCGACCCTGGTGGCCACAGTGGTTTGGGTCCCGGCACACAGGGTGCTGCTGCTGGTTTGTGTCCCCACCTCCCTCACGCTCACCGAGGGCGTCTCCTCTTCGGGCTCTGTCTGGGTGGCGACATCAACAGCCTTTCTGTCCCCCAGAATGTCCCTGTGGCTATGGACGTGACCCTCCTCGCTGACAGTGGAGGACTTGGAGTCCTGTTGCTTGGTCTCTGCCTCACTCTCCAGGGGCGCCCCCAAGCCCAGGTCTGTCTTCCTGGGTGAACTTGACAGCCTGGCCAGCCGCAGGCGCAGCAGGTTGCCCAGCGTGAGCTCTTTGGACTGTGGTTTGCGGTCAGCAAGGTGGTCAAACTTGCCACTGATCCGGAAGTGGGACAGGAGCTTGGGGCTGATGGGCTTTGATTGCGCGTACAGGATGCGGAACTCCAGATCAAAGCATTCGACCACTTGGCCAGACAGAATGACCAAGTTGCTGCTATTTAATTTGCCATCTGTCCATGTGAAGCTGAAGGGATGAAAACCAACAACGGAAGCGGGTAAGAATGTGGAATTTCAGTTCACTTACTATCAACCTTTTTTTTTTCCTTATTGTTGGTTGTTCAAAACATTACATAGTTCTTGATATATCATATTTCACACTTTGATTCAAGTGGGTTATAAACTCCCATTTTTACCCCGTATACAGATTGCAGAATCACATCAGTTACACTTCCATTGATTTACATATTGCCATACTAGTGTGACCTGACAAATGGAGCTGTCATCATCATTGGTGGTACCATATTTCATTGGAAGAGGGCAGTTTTTATATTTTGAGATTTTTAGAACAGCCAAAAACCACTTGAAGCTAAGTTTTGTTAGCATGGAGAAATTCTTCTTTGGGGGGGGGAACTAGTTTTCTTCTGGTATTCAGAAGATTTTGCAAAAAGAAGTCAAGAAACAATTCTAATTCTGTTCTGATCGAAGATGGTGCTGTATGAAAGGAAAAGTGTCAAGAGCTTCTTTATCTTACTGTCTCTCTGCCAGACCCTGGGCCCATACATATTTATCACTCAATGATGCACATTTTTTCAAGAAGGTTTTTCTTTTCTAAACTGTACAGACACACATCTTACACATCATTGGACCATCTATGTAGAGGGAGCAAAACGTGCAGCCAAGGAGCCACATGAGTAAAAATGGCACAACTTCCTGAGATGAATCTTAGCCACTTGTTATCTCCACCCTCCATTGAACACCAATTACCCACCGAAGACACCATCATCAAAGTGAGACTTCAAAGGTGAATCGGGAACTTGATCAGTATTTTTTAGACTACAGCACTAACTGATATGGCTTGAAGCAAAAGGAAGGAAGGGGAGAGCTTCAGGTCTGCCTGCAACACTGATGCCAACCCCTGTAACTGCCCTTACCTTCCAGTGACAACATGGTCCAAATCCCCAAGGAACTGGGACTTGAGGCTGTGTCACTGATAACCCCAGGCCTGGGCCAAGACTTCACCCTAGGACTGGAGACTCCGTGGTCTCCAAGCTAGTTTAACTTTTGCATTTTTGTTTTGTGGGGCACAGGGGAAGTGACCCCATCTCATTACCTCCGACAGGAGGAGACTTTGATCAACCACTTGCACACGTAGGTGTGCACACGTGGGAATGCGTAGCTGCAAAGGCTCTCGCTGAGAGGAACAATGTCATATCTTCACGTGAAGAATGTGGATTAATAAGTGAGGCACCTGTTGGAAACGTACCTGTAGGAGCCTGTCACCACTCGAATGCCATCAATCAGTGTGAACTTTTCGTGAACGTTCCCGACAATTTTAGTTCCTGACCTGGCGTAGTAGATGTTTCCCGTGATAGTCCGCACCGTCATCAGCTGTCAGGGAGGGAGCAGGGGATAAAAAAAAAAAAAATCAATCAATGAACACTTCAATGATACTCATCCAGTAAGCAAATGAGCAGGACCAGAGGGCTTAGTTTACCATTCACAAATACATGTGCTGGGGTCACCACTCTAATACCACACGTGGCACACGAGCCTGATGTTTCTTGAGTAACATTACTTCTACATTTAGTCTGTCTTTGCGTATGTTCTTTTCTTGTATTTACTTTTCTTTTCTTTTTTTTTTTTTTTTTTTGGTACTAGGGATTGAACTCAGGGGCACTTAACCACTGAGCCACATCCCCAGCCCTTTTTTGTATTTTATTTAGAGGCAGGGGTCTCACTGAGTTGCTTAGAGCCTTACTAAGTTGCTGAGTCTGGCTTTGAGTTCGTGATCCTCCTGCCTCAACTTCCCAAGTCGCTGGGATTACAGGTGTGCACCACCACGCCCAGCTTGTATTTACTTTTGAGACCCTTAGTTCACATGTGTGTGTGCTCTAAAAGAGCGTTCACCTTTTGGGAGAGTAAATAACAGAACCAAAAAATGACTTTTTTTCCCCTAGTACTGGGGATTGAACCCATGAGAACTATACCTTGAGCTCCCTAGCCCTTTTTACTTTTTATTGCTTATAAGACTAAATTGCCCAAGGCTGGTCTTGAATTTATGACCCTCCTGCCTCCACCTCCTGAGTTGCTGGGATCACAGGCATGTGCCACCACACACAGCCCAAGAAATGATTTTGAAACAAAATGTGAGAAATAAAATCACAAAAGAAAACATGCCAATAATAAATACATTTTGACAAGGCTAAGATAAGTCGATACTTCTTTTAATCTTTTGTTTAATGACATCACTATGGAACAGTAGCCGATTTCTCTGTCCCCCACACAGTAAGGAGCTTGAAGACAGGAGCAGAGGACAAGCCTTCTCTGACACAGGACTAAACTGCAGCAGAAACACTCAAATCACGTGGGGTTCAATTGGCAAGGTCACATCTCCTACCAGTGCATGTGTAACAAAAAAGGTGCACTGGCAGTACCCTGCACACACATGCACGCAGATTTCTATTCCTGTAAAGTGACATTTGAGATGCATATACAATGGTATGAAAAATAAGACAGTCTGCATTCCCTTTGATTGATACTGGGGATTGAGTCCAGGGGCATCATCCCATTAAGTTACAACCCCAGTTCTTTTCTTAAAAAAAAAAAAAATTTTTTTTGAGACAGGCTGGCCTTGAACTTGCATCCTCCCACCTCAGCCTCCTGAGTTCCTGCAGTCTGCATTCTTTAGAGCAGACCAGAAACTACATGTTGTTATAAATCTTACACATTCAAATTAAATGTTTAAGATTATTGTTCGACTCTCATCCATTCCACAAACTGACAGAACCCCTACTATGTGCCAAGCCCTGAAACAACAGATACTAGGCATGCTTCTTGCCCTCAAGAACTAAAATAAGGAAGAAAACCAACTGAATGATTAAAAGCCTATGGCAAGACTTGCATGAACCAAAGAAAAGAAAACCTATGGCTACCCAAAACCTCTACAGGTATATTTATAGCAATTTACTTATAAAGTTAAGACCTGGAAATTATCTAAATGTCCTTTGATGGGTGAATACTGCCAAGTGTCAATGGCCAATCTAAATAGGTCACATTCTGCATGATTTTGTATATATAACAGACTCTAGAGGGCAAAATGATCAGATGGAGAACAAATTAGTGGGTGCCAGGGGTTGAAAGTGGTAGTGGTAGGGTACTGGGAGAGGAGCTATGTGACTGTATCAGGGAGATCTTTGCAGTGATGGAATAGTTCTGTCTTGATGTCCACATGAGATAAAATGGGAAAGAACTACATATGTACACACTGCTCCAATGTCCATTTCCAGGTTCCAAAATTGAACTATAAATCACAAAAGAATCACCACTGGGGAAACTAGTTGAAGGTAACTTGGAGCTTCTCAGAGTTATCAGTATAACTGTATGAATCCATCATTGTTTTAAAAGAAGTTAAAAACAAAAGCCAAAACAAACAAAAAACTATATGGCTAGATACACTAACACTGCTGTGGCATTCTTATCAAAATGTTATGAATTCAGCCACGAGTAAACATCAGACAAACCCAAATTCTACAGACAGCTGGTCCATATTCTTCAAAAGCATCAGACCCTGAAAGACAAAAAAAAAAAAAAAAATAGAGGAACAGCTCCAGAGGACAGGAGCCAAGGAGACCTGAGGCCTAAATGCAAGGTGGAGTGCTGGACTGGCTCCAGGGCCACGACAAGGGCGTTAGTGGAATGCCTGGCAAAATTCATGAGGTCAGCAGATTGGTTATTAGATCAAGCTTATTTCCTGATTTTGTTATTTGTGGTGAGGTTTATAAGATGTCAACATTTGGAAAATTTGGGCAGAGTATTCAGGAATTTCATATATTATTTTTGTAACTTCTTTATAAATCTTAGTTCAAGGTAAAGTTTTTTTAGGTTTTAGAAAATTAGAAAAGTTCACAGAAGTACATGTGTAATTGGCTGGAGGAGGACTTCCTGGAGGAGGCAGTGACTCAGAAGCTGTCATAAAGGATCAACATACAAGAACAGCATAAAAATACCACTATTGACAGAGTTAGGTGTGGTTTTACCTATCTTTCCCTTGGACACACATCTGAATGTTGTGCAGGCCTCTGAGATTGTGGCCAAAGCACTTCTAAACACCTACACACGTTCCTGCAGACAGGGCAATCCAAAGTTCTAAGCCAGCCACAGAGCCCAGGGCAGGTGGGAGTCAGCCCTGACTTCATAAGGGCACAGAATCACTAGCAGACATGCCCCGGTGGGAAGGGCAAGCCGCGGAGATGGTACCTCCGTAGGAAGGAGTTGAGACAGAACAAAAACTGGAGCATCCAGAGATAGAGACCTCCTTCAACCCTTCTGAGAATCTGTGACCATGGAGGGAGCAATCAATAGTGGGCAACTACATCAGCACCTTTTTCCTGGGCTCCTGCCGAGAAGATGAAGGGAGCCGATCGCAGGGTTAAAGCTGTGGCTAGGGCGATTCTGTGATTTTTCTGCTGCTAACACACAGCCTTAATTATAGAAAGAGCACCTTGAAATTACACACGGACACCTTCTATTTCTTCTCCTGGTGCTGGATGAGCAGTCAAGGACTAAATGCTCAGTTAGATGACTGCTTTTCCCAGACCTGACTTGTGTTTTCCTCCTGATCTCCCTTTTAAGGCGACAGTCACGTGGCTGTCCCATTTCATCTGGTCTCTAAGTCCCAATCCTACCTCCATCATCTATTTGCCTGTGGCACTAGTGACAGGTTAGTAACTACCTAATTAAGCCCAATCCTCCACTTTGTCATTAGAGGAAACAGCCAACAAGAACTCTATGGGAGAAGTTAAACAGCCAAAATTTTTCAAGCCAAACTGCTTGATAATAACAAGGTGTTCAGTTAGTGTCTCCCATGCAGAAACCTGGCGTAGCAAAGCCCGAATTCTGCTTGCTTTGCTGAATGCTTTATTTCTAGTACTCACAATAGCATGTGGCATGGAGCTGTAGGTATTCAAATAAGTGGTGAATAAATCAATTTCTGAAGGTCGAAGTCTAGGCTGCTTAATTTTTAGAAAATGAATTCTAAAATAAATATATCTATTTGTCTTGCCTTTCTCTACCAAAGAGACCAAGCCAGCTAAGTCATGTATCCTTACATTTAAATACTTGAATATTTTCATGACCTGAGAAAAGGACATGCGGTCTAATTTTATAATAATGAGAAATGAGCAGCACAGGACAGTGATTATGCATACAGGATAGGAGGCAGACAGTCGGGCCCCAGGGCCACTACTTGTGACCTGTGGACACACGAGCTCTCTGTGTCACCATTTCCCAGTCTAGAGCATCAGGACCCTGCCACTTACCTGACAAGGCTGCTGAGAGGAGCAAGTCATGCGACATTTGTCAAGAGCATTGAGCGGTGCCCAGGACAGAGCCCAAGTGAACAATGGTGGGTGACAGGATGAAAAGTGGGGACTCCTGGGGCTACTGTCACAAGCAGCAGCATCCAAGGTGCCTGCAGGCCCTCACCGTGGAGCTGATCTGCGCTCTGTGTTAGGAGAGGCCAAGGTTTGAAGCTAGACTGCCACTGTTTCTTCGCTTTTCGACAGCTTGAGATAGAATTCTCATACCATTCAGCTTACCCACATGCTGTACACTTCTGTGGTTTTCCTATGCATTCATGGAGATATGCAGCAGTCGGCCAGTCTAAGCTACCACCTACCCACCCCCACCTGCCTCCCCAGTCCTGATGATCATCTGTCTTCTGTCTGAACAGATTTCTCCATTACGGTCTTTCACATAAATAGAATCATAGAATATGTGGTCTTTTGTCAGCATTACATTTTCGGGCTCATCCATGTCATAGCATATGTCAATACTTGCTTCCTTTGAAGGCTGAACAATAGTCTACTGTATGAATATATGTTTATCCATCTATCAGCTGAGGGACGTTGGACTGTTTCCATCCTAGGCCCTTATGAGTAACACTTCTGTAAACATTTATACCCCGGTCTCTGTGTGGCCCTGTTTTCATTGCTCTTGGGTGAACACCTAGGAGTGGAATCATGAGGTCATAGGCACTGTTCATTTTCTGCGAGATTCTGAGCAAATGACTTTGCCTACAGCCTCAGTTCCCTCACTTGAAAATGGGGACACCACCAACAACCACTTTGTCGATCATGTTTATTGATTGTGGTGAAACTGGAAATAGCAGACTACAAACCTTTTCCTGTTCGGGATGAACTTTAAGATCCAGGCACATGTCCAAAAAGTGGGAAAGGAGAGCCTGGTCCAGAAGGATGTACACAGCCACTCCCCGCTCCCTGCATATTTCCTGAAGGTCTCTGAAGATGTCAATGTCTGTGAAAACATCCATTACCACGGCAATCACCTACAGGGAGGCAGAGGGAAGAGAAGCCGTCAGCTCACCCGGACACCACCTTACAGCATGCTGCCTGAACCCTGGAGCCCATCTCAGAGCTGCAAAAGGATGCCCACCCCACAATGCCTTCCTGCCCTCCTCCTTCCACAGCATGGCTTCCCCCACCCTGGACTATTTTCCTTCTCTAAGGTTACCCAGGCCCCCCGTAGCCTGCAAACCTTGACCTGGCCCTGCTGCCTTCCAGTCACCCTCCTCCTCACTGGCAAATTTCCTAGTAACGTGGACTAAGCTGCCGCCTCGCCTTCCTGTGAGCCTGCTCCGTTCAACTCTTGCTCCTTCACTAAACCTCGTCTTCCAGGCTCCATCTGGACAAGCAAGCTGTCCAGGTTCTGGGCTACCACACTGTCAATAGACATGATGCTTTCCCCGCCAGGCTGCAGCTTTCTGTATCCGTAAAGCAAACAAACCTTATATTCTCTCTGAGGTCTCCTCTGGGTAGAGCATCCTCCAGCTCTGTGATTTGGATTATTGTCTGATTTTGAGTCATGCTTTCTGTTTTTACTTGTTACTCTGATTTAGAAAGGCCACCCCATCCACCAGCGACACATGGCTTGAAATGATCAAAGGAGACCCACAGATTCTCCCATCTTCTGCTTCCCTATCGCTGAACACCCATCTTAAGCTTGGCTCTGTCCACCAGCCAGGCCTTTCTAACCAAACAGCCTCTCCTCACTAAAAGATGGCCACAACAAGAACACAGAAATTTCCTAATGATTCTGCCCTTACACTCACACCAGTTCTTTTCTGTCCCCCAGTAGCCTGGCTCCACTTGTGCCTGCTAATTGATTTTCCACACCCAGTATCACACTGCAGTTAAGAGCTGACTCTCAGCCATGCACTCCTTGGGCAAATTATAGTTGTTTTGAATGGTTGATTCCTTCGCCAAAGAACAGGTCTGCAGCAAAATTAAATGACTCTGCATAAAGTGCAAGGTACAAAGGACCCCTCAGGACCTGCTCAGCTATTCCCTTTCCAGTCCAGAGCTGCAGCTGGCCAGACAGTTCCACGCAGGGAGGAAGCCACTGGTTCCTATCTCTGCTTATTAATTTAAAGACAGGCTGCTGAGGCCTCAAAGCCTTTAATCACCCCTTTATGGGGTAAAACCACAGCCCTCAGCTAACTTCTGGCCAGGTAGTTGGGTGTCAAAACAGCTTAGAAACAAGCTCCTACAAACCAAGTCAGAAGCCAAGGTTCAGGATTCTTTTGCAATCAGGAGCTGTCAGGGCTTCTCCCACTTCAACAGTAAAATACCGTGTCTTTTGGAATCACATTAACCCTTTTTTTCTGAAAGTTACAGTTATCTGTAAGTCTCACCCCATCCACTGCAGCAGATGCTCTTGAATGGGGATGGATTCATCTCTGGTCCCAGAGGACTAAGGACATTCATTACCACTTAAGGACACAGGGGCTACGTGAAAATGCAGAGACAAAGGGGCAATTTTGCTGTCTTTCTACAACACTCCAGGGTCCCAAGGGACTACTTGGACGAGGGACCTTGACATGCCAGGTCCTGGGATGTCACTGCCATGAGGAAGCCTGGGAAAACCAGTTAGTCCCCTTGCTGCCTCTCCGTCCCCTCCCTGCCTGACCTTTATGGTGCCCTAACTGTGAGCTATTATTCTTGGGAAAGGACACAGCTAAACCCACTGGGCATGGGATTTAAAAAATAAAAGGTCTTTCTGAATTGGTGGCAGCTTCAGTTTTATACATCCTCTTTGAGAGCTGTATCCATCCCATTCATTTGGGTCACATAACAGTTAGTTAAAAGGCCAAAAGCCTGAGCACAGAACTCGGACCTGCGCCTTGCTAGCTGTGTGACCCTAGGCAAGGTGTTTAATCTGTCTTAGTCGTGGCTTCCCCTCTGGAAGATGTAGATATTAACAGCCCTCGTGTTAAAGGGCTGCGTGGAGATTAAGGGAGACACACACTGGAGTGAAATAAGCGTTCGATCATGCAGCGGGCACCTTTTTAAGTCTATCTCATGTACTAGGCACAAAGATGGCTGTAAAGAATCTGACCGGATGTCAGAGGCAGGGAAGTAAAATGACATGTACTGTGAGAAGTCAGTAAATCTGGGCAAAACTTTTTTTTTTTTGGAGGGGGGACATGCAAATTTTCTTCCTTGCAGTGAGTGGCAGTCACACCAGACACTCCAGCAGGGAAGGCTTCCTGGAGGAGAGGGCGTCTGGGCTAAATCACAAATAGGATGCAGACATGCGGGCAAGGAGAAGTGAGGCCATGGTGACGGAGAAGAGGTGGAAACGAAGGGCGCATACCAGTTTGGCTGGAATGTACAGCATGTGTGGAAGAGCCACGGACGTGACTGGGAAAGATGGATGGATGAGCAGGATGGCATCGGGCCCTGAATGCCAACCAAGGAGTCAATACAATCCTCCCTCCTCACACGCTGCCCGCGTGAGCAACGAGTTCAGAGTGACAGCAACAGGACAAAAGAAACTGATGCCGAAGAGAGGCTGGTGTGTGTTGGAGACCTGGCCCCACCTCCTCCAACACAGGGCCATGCCACCCAAGGCCCACGGCACTGCAGCCATGTGACACCCGCAAATGTTTAGGGCGACAGACTGAAAGAGGAAACCCCAGTGGCGGGTTGTGAGGACAGGCCAGGCAAGAAGCAATGAGGGTCGCAGAGGCAGCAGAGGGGTTGGAGGAGGGAGAGGGGACACAAGTCCACAGAAAAAGAAACAAGCTTGAGACGGATCTGGAGGTGGCAATAAAACCTTTGTGAAGGAGTTATGGATACACGGGTGAGAGCAGCACGCAGAGACAGCACAGAGGACAAGACCCGCCTGCCTCCCTCATCTCGCACTCTTCTTTCCAATACTTGGTGGGAGCCCACCGGAGCCAGGCACTGGGGACATAAGTCAATCCCTGTCTGCAAGAACCCAGGCTAACGAGACAGCAGATGAGCTGGGGTGACATGGTGTGATGGGCCAGTGGACACACCCAGGGGGCTACGGAAACAGGGACCCGAGGAACACAGCCCAGCCGCCGCCTTAGGACTGCAGGAGTCGGGAACCTGGAGCAGGGCCCAGCGCACCACAGCCTGCCAAACTGAATTTTGATTCATCACTTAATAAAACAACTGTATAACACCTTTGTTATTTGGTAGCTAATTTGCTATTCCTTCATTGGTTTTTTGTTGTTTTTCGGTACTGGAGATGGAACTCGGGGCACTCCACCAGTGAGCTGCACCTCCCGTCCTTTTTATTTTTAGGTGGGGTCTTGCTAAGTTGCCCAGGTTGGCCTTGAACTTGCAATCCTCCTGCCTTGGCTTCCCAAGTAGCTGGGATTATTGTTCAGTTTTAAGGCTGGACCTTTCCAGTGTTGGACTTATAAGCTAGTCCCTGATCCCCTCAGGACTTCAGTGGCCTGCAGCAGATTTTCCTTCCCTGCTCCCCCGGTGCCCAATGTGCCCTCCTTTCTTATTAAAGCAGGACTCTTCTTGAGAGAAGACCTCTTCTGGAGAGGGCCAGTCCTCCTCCCAGTGGCTTTCATCAGGAAGGCTTTCTTTTAAGACCCCTCCCCACCTCCTGCCTTCATGAACCCAAGCCCTGCATCGCTGAATGAGCCCTGGGGCTTTTCACATCCCTGAAGACACAGACTCTTCACTGAGTTGGGCAATGAACTAGTCTTATTCACACCAGCTAAGCCCCATGTTCCAGGGTGGACACATCTGCAAGGTGGAGGTGTTCGTGCTGCAGACTGCTGAGCCCCAGATGTGCACCTGAACTTGAAGGACGGCACAGACATCGGCCATTCCATCTGCTTCCAGAGACATAAGGAGACACCTCCAGAGGATGGCAGCCCATGCCCAGTAAGTGCCTGGTCACCCTGGGCATTACCTTCTCTCAGCTTGAGCTGCACACAGGGCCTGCCCACTCTCTAAGGCTACAGAGCTGGGCAAACAGTGATTTTTTAGAGTCTATTCCAGGACCAACACCCATCTGCAAATCAGTCCCAAGATAGTTACTACAGAGAAAAACACCCAGCTGGTTAGAAGCTGCCTGAACCCCACACCAAACCTGAGCTTCTCCAGCCACATCCAGAGCACCCACACCTGGGCCAAACCCCATGTCTTCATCTCAGGCAACACACCCTCTCAGATCCTTGCTGGACCCCTCAGTCCCTCTAATTTTCCTTTGCCGATTTGCACCAAAGGACTTGAGGACCCATGTGTTTGAAAAGCAGAGATCGCTGGCATGTCTTTGGTGGGGGATGCGGGGGGCAGGGAGTGTCAGAGCCTGGTCACATTACTTGTCATGTAGAACTGGAATCTTTCCCATTTGCCTTCTTGCACAAAAAAAACCAAACAAGACATCTAGAGATTTCAAAACCCCACTATTATCCTCAGTTTACAGATGAGGAAACTAAAGCTTGGAGAGGCTAGGTAACTTGTTAAGAGACACAAGTAAGCAAGTGTAGGAGCTGGAATTTCAACCCAGGTCTGTGCAACTCCAGAGCCATCTACAAGAAAAGTGTTAGGCTAAATATTATTCCAGACAAGTCTATGGCCCCATCTTCGAATGACCGAGAGCTTAGAATGAATCCTGAAAGGATCAGCAGAGTATAGAATAAGAGGACAATTTACAATAACACGAAATACTTAACAGGCATCAAGGAACTTGGAACTCCCTGGCCGGCAGGGTACCTTCCCTCTGCGGCAGTACTGCCCACCAGGACACCTGAGGAAGCGCAGCTGTTCTGTGAACAGGCTGTAGTCAGACCTGGGCTTCCTCTGGCTCCCCACTCTGAGACCCAGGTACATAATGCCACAGCACATTAAGCTGCACTGACCTCTGTACTACCCTCTACCTCATTGATTCAGTCAATGAGAGACTCCATGGGCAGTTTCTGGCATATAGAAAGCCCTCAAATGAAGCTACTTGCTCAGGTTCTTAGTCCTGATTCTGCTCTATCCCTGGAAGCTCATTCCACTGAGACTCGGTATCTTCAAAACAAGGCCTCTGTCTAGTGAATCATGAGCCCTCCTGCTAGGCTGGTCCGGCTCTGACCAGCAGCTCCTGTGAGGCTCCGGTGGCCGCTGGGGGCCAGTCATTCCAGTTCTCATTCCAGCTCTTCTACATGAAGCAGGAAGCACGTGTGGATCACCCCTTCCCTGTGCTCCCCAGTTTCCCTCCCTTCCCATTCAGACTCACAGAATAAAGGCAGGTGTGCAGCGTGCTTGGAATTCAACCAAAGGTTCGCACACACTCAAAGATGTGTCAGCACGGGCAGCAGCCTGGCCACTAAGCTCCCGGCACTGACCCATGACACCACCAATCCCCTTCTTGCCATCTACTGTCCTGGAGGCCCTGGTGCCTAAAAAAGCACCATTTGTTATATGTTTGAATGCAACTGAAATTATCTCCTGGGGATTTTCTTAAAGATCTTTAAATGATTGCCTTGACATCATCTTCAAGGTTTAAAAACAAGAAAGAATGGAAATTTCCACAGCAAAACCTAAATTTGTGGGTGGATATTCTCCTCCCTAGATTTCATAGGCTGTTAGTATAAATTAACAATTTAAGCACGAGGTTACAGTGTGATGAGGCCTCTGCCCGTGGAGTGGCCGGGTGCCTCTCTAGGCAGGGGGCGGCAGCTGGTGGGAGCCAAGCTTTCATACCCTCCAAGGGCCAGACCACATGGGGGTACTTCCTCTTCACTGTCCAGGTGGGCTGGGCTTTTCAAAAGCCGGAAAAGCATCAAGAGAGGTTTTCCTGAGTGGTGGGTCATGAGGATAAAGGAGGCTCATCAGTTTTAGTTTTTATAATGGTATAAAAATCCAAAATCCAATGCACAAAACAAGGTACATTCAGGGACCCTAGTTTCTATCCTTATCCCTTCCCTCCTATTTTTCTTTTTCCTTCCTGCCCTTCCCATTAAATAACTATCTCAATTATTCACTTTTCACTTAGTCTTCCATTTTTTAATGTAAACAAGTATATGCAGGTATTATGAATATACGTGTGTATATAAATGTTCATACCCCCCCCCCAGGTAAAAGGAGAATATGATCATATCAGTCTAAACTACTGCAGTCCAACAGAACCTTCTGAAATCCCAGAGGAACTGAATTTGTTATTTAGTTTTAACTGATGTAAACTTCAGTGGGCACAGGTGGCTAATGCTCCTGCCCTAAGCACTTTGAATGACAACACAGAGCTGGTCCTCACCTCACTCAGAGCTGCAGGGGACTCCACTGCAGAAATGCAGTAATTTGTTTACTGATATTCTATTGGCGGACATGGCAGCCCTTTCCAGGATTTTGCTACTAGAATTATGCTGAGACAAATAGCCTATTGCATATGTCTATGTTTTTGCCAGTGTATCTTTGGGTTAGAAACATATAAATAGAATTATTAGGTCAACGCACAAACACAACTGAAATTTGCTGATATTGCCAAACTCCCATCCAGAGGTTATATCATTTGCAGCAAGATTTTAAAAAATTCTTATTGGTATAGTTCAGTAGGAAAGTGCTTACTTAACATGCACAAGGTCTTGGGTTTGAACCCCAGCACCCCTAAAAAAATCTTCTTTTGGGATACTGGGAATTGAACGCAGGGGCACTCAAACTACTGAGCCATGTCCCCAGCCCTATTTTGTATTTTTTGTTTTAGAGACAGGGTCTCACTGAGTTGCTTAGCACCTCGCTGTTGCTGAAGCTGGCTTTAAACTTGAGATCCTCCTGTCTCATCCTCCTGAGCCACTGGGATTACAGGTGTGCGTCACTATGCCTGGTAAAAATTTTGTTTTTAAAAGTCACTATACACACTACATTTTGTTCGTTTGGTTTTTGTTTCTTCTGTGAGAGCAGATTCCATACCTATACAGGAGCCAGACTAATCCTACAGCTTCCTGATGAAGACTTGAAGAATAAGGAGATAAAGCAGCCGACCAAAGAACGGAGCTAACAGAGCCTGGAGGAGGGAGGGGAGGTACTGGTTAGTGGTCAGAACCCCTGTGTGGAGTGAAGAGCTCTGAACAGAGAGGAGATGGACCCACAACACTGGGAAGGTCCTTAAGACCACTGAATTGTGCACTTAGAACTGTTAAAATAGCACATTTTATTTTGTATGTTTTATGATTCAAAAAATAAAAAGTCTGGGGGTGGGAGGGAAAGGGAGAGGGAAGAGGATTAGCAAGGATGGTGGAATGTGATGGTCATCATTATACATGTATGGAGATTTGAATTTGGTGTCCACATACCTTATATACAGAGATATGAAAATTGTGGTATATATGTGTATTAAGAATTGTGATGCAAAAAAAAGAGTATATGCATAATGGCATAATTTGTGCTGTATATGGGTAATAATGAGTGTAATACATTCCACTATTTTCATGTATTTAAAAAATAAATAAAAAAATAAATACAAAAAGGCTGAAGATTCTAAAATCCTTACCCTAACACATGATCAAAAGGAAGAGATAAAGGGCAGCCACACTGGGTGCTGGGGTGACATCCTATGATGCCTTACTGAGAACTCCCAGGGCAGTGGTTTTCACCTAGGGAAACCAGGCGATCCCTCTGCCCCTCCAACCAGGGGCATTTTGCAACTCTGTAAAAATTAGTGGTAAAATATATATAAACTAAATTTGCCATCTCAATGCATATGATTTGGTGGCAACATTAAGTACATTCATGTTGTACAACCATCTCCACAGTTTCCAAAACTTTCCATCACCCCAAACAGAAACCAACCCAATTAAGCACTAACTCTCAATGTCGGGACTTCCTAGGGGGGAGACCTGCTACTGGTATCTAGTGAGCAGGGCCAGGGATGTTGCTCAGCATCGTACAAACCTCAGGACAGGCCCCCGGACAAACAATCATCTTGCCCAAAGCCAACAGTTGGCAAGGTTGAGAAACCTCTGGATGGATCCAGGCATCTGGGACAGGAACTGACCACATTGCACAGGAGCTACTGCAATGCAGGGTTGAGCAAGAGGAGAGCCTTCGTCCAGTACAACCTCACACACACTAGGGGCCTCTGACAGATTCCTCAGCTGTCATTCCTCCTGGCAGGGCTTTGGCTACACAAAGATCCTCACCACTAATGCATCGAAAGGATGCCCAAGGGTGAGGTCACAACAAAAGCAGCCTCTTTGGAACAAAAGTGTCTAGGGAATGGTAAGAAGCACGGCTGTGAGGAGCACAGAATCTCCCGGTACTGTGAGCATGGCCAGTGGACTCCCACTCAGAAGCCAGCAATAGCCAGGCAACCACATGAGAAGAACATCTCCAAAGGAGGCTAGGACTTCCAGGCAGCCAACCACCGATTCACATGGCGACCAGAGACTGGGCCATTCATCAACAGATACAGTAAGATAGGGGTAGATTCTACAGCAAAAAAAAAAAAATCCCGTGTTAGTTCCAAACCATCCTAAAGAAATCCCTTAGGAAACAAACATATGAGCTCCCAACAGGGCAGGTGCAATATTCCCTCCAACTCTGATGGAGTTCAAGTGAGCAACACAGAAATGGCAGCTTGAATTCAAGACGTACTATTGGCAGAATGCCAGTATTTGGAAAGGTGCACAGAAACTGAGCCAATGCAAATTCAGAGTCCCATCCTACCTATCCAGGGATGAATACTAGCTAAGTGGAAAGGCAGACAGAATCACATGACTACTTAGTTTTCCTACTTTTTTCTTCTCCCCCCTCCAAAAGTATGAGGCTCAAAGAGTAAGGGCTCTTACGACAGACCTCCACAGTATTTACTGAGCACCTATTATGTGTCAGATACCCTGGGTGATTCTGTGTGGTCAGTGAGCTGCTCCATACAACCTTTCCCATCCATTCAGGCTCTGATGTCAGGATTAGGTCCCACCCTTTACCAAAGGTCCCTGGCTTCCTCTGCCCCTACCTCTGTCATGGAGCTTCACATCCAGGTTCCTTCCAGAACCACACCTAAGGATGGAAATTGATACGAAGACCTCCGCAGTGAGGATAAATAAAGCTGCACAGGGCAAACACTAAGGTCTGAACCTGCTCTGATGCAACCCAGTCCCAACCTCTGGGGTCATTTCACGGGACCCTTCGTGTGGAATTCAAAGTTCCTTCATTTGCCCCCAAAAGATTCCCACATACTCCTCTGCTTCTTGTACTATAAATAGCTGTCTGGCTGTACCTTCCCCAGGAGAGACAAAATATCTGCTCACGCATTTTCTTGTTTACAGAACTTGCAACATGGAAATTAAAAGTCCAAGTCTTTAAGAAGCTGTTCAAAACTTTCAGCTTGTTGAAACTACCAAAGTATTAATCCTTCCTCTCAGCAGGGAAGCTGTGTAGAGCAGGGATGAAAGGTGTGGGCCCTGGAGCCAGGCAGACTTGGGCTCCAGTCCCACTGTCTCACACTGTTTGATTGGGGTGAGTTACTTAACTTCTTTGTGCTTGGTCTTTGAACTGTGGTCTTTTCCCAAAGATGGAAGGGTCAAGTGAGATAATCCAGAGATGGGGTAGAGAGAGAAGATGGGAGGGTAGGGGAGGGGGGACAGTAGAGGATAGGAAAGGTAGCAGAATACAACAGTTACTAATATGGCATTTTGTAAAAATGTGGATGTGTAACCGGTGTGATTCTGCAATCTTTGTAATGTTTTGAACAATCAATAAAAAAATAAAAGTACTACACTCTTCCCCCCACCAGCATTAATTTTATACTCCCCAGTTTCTGGGAGCTGGTCAGGAAGGTTAAGTTCACAGAGTCCAGAAGAAAGGGTAGGAAAGAAGTCAGCTCAGTAGGGAAAAGGAAAGCAGAGTCTTTAAACGACACTTTTGTAAGTCCTAAATCTTGGTCACTGACATAATAAAAAGGAAATGTGTACCAATGGATCATGGACAAAATCCCTTCATGTTGTTTATCCAAAAAAAAAAAAAAAAAAATTATTTTACTTGTCACAACTGTTTCTATTAATATTTTTATTTTATATTTATTTTCAAATAACTTGATACAGTATTGAAATCTTTATACAAATAACTGTCTTGATTTATGTATAAAAATAATATCTAATAATAAATGACTTCATATTGTGTGTCAGATTAAAAAAAAAAAAAAAGAGAGAGATAATCCAGATGAAGGACCTAGCATGGAAATAGACCCACTGAAAACATTCACAACACCATCAAGTACATTTGCCCTCGAAATACAGATGCAGACATCTGAAAACAGCCTGAGACATGCACCTTTGTGGCCCATGCACCTGGTGTGGATGTCGTCAGAGTGACACAGCCCCTCTGATGTATACAGTGCACAGCTTTACAGGGTGGCAGAACCTGAGGGTCACCACAGTGGACCTCTATGACCTCTCCACCCAAAAGCCTCTGTCCACCTGAGGATGAACTCCTTGTGGACAGTTTTCTCCTCTGCATACAGGACACGAGCAGGGCACAGTAGCCGACAGTGGTCAACTTCCTGCCTCAAGCTGTCCTGTCTCCATCATTCCCTAGCCACATGACTTTGCAGAAATTTATGCTTCTCTATGTCTCAGTTCCATCTGTAAAATGAAGAAAATATTCGAACATACTTTGGGGATTACTTAGATTAGCATTTGGCAGATGAAGCAATTTTTACTTTTTAACAAAAGAGATGATCTTTGGGACCTCAAATTTTGCATGCCTCAATCTAAATCCTTTGCCTTCAACCTTATTTTCCTTCCTGAATTTCAGTTATCCAATCCAACTTAAAAACAAAAACAAAACTTAATCCTCCTTACTCTTCCTATAGCTTTCTCCCCTGCCTGCTCTCTCCCAAGCCTAACCACCAAGTTCCATCAATTCTTCCTATAACTCTTTTCCTGCCCACACCACCTGAGCGCAGACCCTCTTCTCTTACATAGATCCCTCTGGCCTCCTCCTTATAGCCCTGCCAACAACATCCTCCTTTCAGGCTCCTGCCAGAAGTAAGTGCTCAGGACTCCAATCTGACCACACCCCGCCTCCCTCTAAAGGCTTCCCATTGCTCCTTCACTAGGATGCACAGCCCTCCACAGTCTGGCTCCTATCTTCCCCTTCAGTCTCTTCTCCTACCACTAATCCTCATGCACTTCCTGCTCCAGCTGCGGGGGGATATGGCTGCCTCAAAATATGCCAGGTCCTTTCACACCTTTGGCCAGCCCCTATCCTCTCCAGTAGGCAAACCCCACCCCTCCTCCTGGGCTCTTGAGACTTTCTCTCAGCTCCTCCACTACTTGCAGCAATGTCCTCACCCCTTCCCACCAGCAAACTGTCCATCGTCAAATGCATGCAAGGATCATGCCTTCCCCTGTGACCCTAGTCCTGGCAGGATGATTTACAATAGGCAATGAGTAAGTAATTTGGCAGATGGCAGATACTAGGGTGCAGAATAGGCAGGAGCTATCCAGGAATGTATTATGAAATGCCTGTAGGCCAGGGCCTGAGCTCTAACTTTGATCCTTTTAAGGGACTGCAAAACTGCATTTATAGTTTTCCCTCTAGCCTTTAGCTCCAGTGCCCCCCCACTACCACTAAAATCTGGGCCTGAGCCAAAGGCAAAGTCAATCCATATCTCTGTCTTTCATGGAGACCGATTTTATTTTATTGGTTGACAATGAACCTTTGTTTTACTTATTTATATGCGGTGCTGAGAATATGCCTCACAGATGCCAGGCAAGTGCTCTACCACTGAGCTTCAACCTCAGCCCCAAGAAACCCATTCTTTACTTGTTACACATTCCAAGTGCTCAATTCTCTTGGAGGGGAGCCCTGGGAATGCACTGCTACCCCAAAATTCTGCCTTTTCCAACTGTTTACTCTTACTGAACCTACAATGTTTTCAGCACCTAGTGCTCTCGGTCCCCCCCAAACCACCATGGGGTGTGTGTGGGGGGTGCAACACCAGCCTAGCTGCAGCCCACATCCTTTCCCCCAAAGGCAAAGCACCCTGCCAGTCAAGTAAAGAAGAACCAACATCAGAAACACAGGTTTTTTCGTAGACTTGGACTGATGCACAAATATTGCCACCCAAAGTCATGCTCAGACATGAGTCCTACCAAGTGTCTCCATGGTCTGGGGCTTTACCAGCCACTTCCCTGATGCAGCCAGAAGGTCAGGAAGCTGAGCACTGCCAGTGAGCAAGCAAACAGACCATGGCTCTGGACTAAAGTGCCTGTTGCCACACCCTCCCTTATTCCCAGAACCTTGCTGCCATTTCATTCTAGCTGGCAAGCAAGACCTCCCACTGCACCCCAATACCTTGCCACACAATGAATGAGTCAGACACTAGGACAGAAGCCCACCATGGCTAGAGGCAGATCTAATGCAGAAGTATCTGCACTTTAAGATATCTTAAATAGTCCCTGCTCATGGAAATGCACACCCCTTGCCTCAGTCATTCACAGAAAGGACAAAACCTTCCTTCCTCTCATGCAGGAGACAAAGGAGCAGGGGTATCACTTTGCCACTTCGCCTTTATCCACTTTCTACAACATAAGACACATGGAAGTAATTAGCAAAATTGATTCCCAAAGCTCCACAGTTGTCTCTGGGGCCCATCTTTCAGGAACTTTTTCCTAGGTAAAGCAATTCCTCAGTAAGACGTGCCCTAACAAGCTCTAGAAAGTGGGATCCAGTGTTGGCTGACGACCAGGAAAATTTGCAATACGGTTTGGTTTTTAACTAACATTAGGAACGGAGAGTACTTCTGGTCCCTCCACCAAGGATATGAATTTTGCAAGTTGGAACTGTGGCACAATCCACGTTCTTGGAGACCAAAGCTCCTCTCACTTTCCCCTTCCACAAAGAGCTGCTGGGGGGAACCAGGGAATCCTACGGAGACTTGCAGAGTGGGTTCAATCAAGGACCCCGGCCCGCGCTCCCAGCAGCTCTCAATTTCCCACTCCTGAGGAGGGTCTCGGTCCGACCTTGCGCAGAGGTGACCCCGAGGACCGGCTCACCTCCCGTGCAGAGCGGAGTTGCTGGCGTAGCGCGTCCTTACAGCCGTAGGGGCCGCGGGCGTCCGTGCCGCGGGGCTGGAAGTGCGCCTCGACGCGCGTGGCGCCGCGGTAGGCGCCCTGGTAGAAGGCGGGCCAGCCGAGCTCCAGCAGCGGCGGCTCCAAATCCGACTCCTCGGGGAAGTAGGTACCGGACGAGCAGTCGTGAGATGAGCCGAACGAATCCTCGGCCGCCGCTGCCGCGCCCTCCTCGCCGGGCCGCTCCGCAGCGCCCAGGACTGCGCGCACCTCGTCGGGGTTCAGGAAGCGGCCCAGGCGCTCGCGGCGCAGGAAGGCCGCGAAGGCATCGGGGCCGCCAGCCACCAGCTCCTCGAGCGCCAAGCGCCGCGCCTCGCTGAAGAGCTCGGCGGGGTTGGGCGGCCCGCACGGCGACAGGCAGGCGGTGGGCAGCTCGTCCAAGATGTCGGGACGCAGGGCCATGGCGGCTAGGAGACCCGACCACGCTCGAGCTGGGAGGCGATGCGGACGCACTTTATAAGTATCTTTGAATCAAACAGGCCCGCGCCATTGGCCGCCCCGCCCCGCCCCGGGTGTCCCATTGGCTGCCACCCTCCTAACGGCAGGGAGGGGAGGAGCTAACTCCGCACGGCCACGCCTGCCTGTTGCTATTGGCTGCCCAGCGGCCCGCTCAGCCCGACCCACAGACTGCTGCCCAGGTGGCTGGCTGCTATAGCAGGCTCCGGCTCTCTCGGCAGGATTGCTGAGCGGAACTTAAATTTAGCTACTCTGTGCCCGCTGCGACTTAGCCGTTCCAGCTCCGGCCCTTCTAGAGACCGAGCTCTGCGCGATCTGCTAGAGGGAACCGGCGGGCCTGAAGTGCTGTGCAGCCTCGGGGGGCGGCCGAATCAGCGAAGCTGGGAGACCCGAGAGGCCCGGACCATTCCCCGCGCGCCCCCTGCTGGCCGCCCCACAAAGTGGCCCTATAAGGCCTGGGACAGCCAGATCTATCCAAGGAGGGCGAGTTGGTGCTTGCTTCTGGGCACTGTGACCGCACTATTGCTGGGCTCTCAGAGCGTGGGTGTGGTCAGCTATGACAAATTTATCCCCTGCATCTAATCATCCATTCATTCGTTCAAAAAATACCGGACGATCATGAAAGCCACTCCTTCAATTACACCCTTCTCTTTCATCTCTCTCACTTTGTAGTTTTTGCCCAGCAAAACTTCAATTCAATCCTGTTTAAGCCTCACTTTCCACCTACTTTTCATCTGCACCCAGGCAGCCATACGGGGCTGGAGGGGGGAAAAAATGCAACCTTGCTGGTGGACTGGTTGTGCTCCAGATGCATGATCTTAAGTGTGCCCTAAGATTGCCTGCCAGCCCACACTGCACTCATTCCCTCTGTCTTTTTCTCTCTCCTTATTCTCAGTGAGCTTATTTCCCACTTCACTGAGAAAAAAGTAGAAGTCAGAAGAGGTTTCCACAAGCACCCACCATCCCCACCATGCCACCTCCCTGCCAGCAACTCTGCCCACACAGGCCTTCTGTTTCCATGGGTGAACTGTGCCTATCTGACACCACCCTTTCTGTCAGGGCACAGGCTTCCAGTCTCTCTACTGCTAACCCCTATCTCTCCAGCAATTCTCCCCTCTCTCCTGAATCGTCACTTTCCATTTTTTATTATGTATTTTTCTTGTGCCAGGGATTAAACCCAGGGACACTCCACTACTGAGCCATGTCCCCACCCCTTTTTGTATTTTATTTAGAGACAGGGTCTCACTGAGTTGCTTAGGGCCTTGCTGAGATGCTGAGGCTGTCTTCGAACTTGTGATCCTCCTGCCTCAGCCTCTCAAGCTGATTACAGATGTGAGCCACCACACCCTGCTACTTTCACTTCTTTATTGATTCATTCCTAACAGTACAGTATGCTGAAGTATAGCTCATCTTGAAACAACCCTCTCTTGCCCCTACATTCCTCTAGAGCTACCCACCCCCATTTCTCTGCTCACTTTCACAGTCTACAACCTCAAATAAGTGGTCTATAATGACTGTCCAGTTCCCCTTCCAATTCTCTCTTGAACTTTCTAATCAAGCTTTCTAATGTCCCACTGTTCTGCCAAAACTTCTTGTCAGGTCACCATGAGCCCCACAGTGCTAAATCCAACAGCTGATTTTTGGACTTCATCTTCTTTGGGTAAACGGGCAGAAGGCATGTGTGCAATTGTAAAGCACTTCATCCATGTCAGCGGATTCCAACTTCTAAAATAGTTGAATGAGTTCTGCTGCTAAAACACCCCTTCCTCTCTTCCCAGCCTCTCCCCATCCCCAGTCTGTGAAGTTATTCAAGCCCAAGTGTGGAGCCTTCTGTGTCCCTGCTCTGGGAACCAGCATCCAGAAGGCTACAAGAGAACGCCCTTTCCATCCTCTTTCAAGACATCAAGAACTTCTATATGTGACAAGGACAGGGGCCATGGTGTGGGGTTGTGCAGACACATAGCTTGTTTATGCTCATCTTGCTGATGGAGGTGGGGGGGGGGAGAATAAAACCAGGGCTTTCTGTGTTGCTGTAATAAGGTGAAGGACTATACAGGACTGTGCTTCCCCACTGTAAGCTAAGTGAGGAGGACTGGAGTGGGTGGGGGAAGGGACAGGACAAGTCAGTGATCTCCATGCATGGAACAGAGGAGGGGGACCCAGTGTTACATATAAGTATGTCCTCAGGCAAGGTTTTGAAAATATTGGCAATATCATATGCTACTAGAGGGCCTCACATAATTTCAAAGGCAATATATGACAGAATCAAGTTCATTTCCAAATGCCTGTGTTTTCTTGAATTCATCAGTTTTCACCATCTCCAAATCTAGAAAGACATCAGCCATGTGTCGGAGTCCCCAGAACTCAGGGGCCTCCAGGGACCATGACCTACCCTCCATTCTTGCACGACTTTGCAAATTCAAGTCAGTCTGGTCCAAGTCAGTCCCCAGCAATAACCACAGTCACACTAGCAGATGTTATTAAAAGGAATTTAATAATCTTAATTAAAAACTCTTAACAGCGAATTGTGTCACAGGCCTTGGCAGCTGGAAGCAACTCCAGGGGCATGTGCCCCTTGGGGATGTGGCTGGGCCCAGTCTTGGACATGAGACCCACCGCTGCCACATGGCAAGGAGTTACCAGGAAGTTATTCAATACAATATCAAAGATCCATGAGGATATTTTTTTTAAAAAAAGTTTTAAATATATTAGACTCTCTTGATTGCCATTTTTACACAAAGCTGCTGATACAGTATACAGAGTTTTAACTTTTTTTTCACATAAAATACATTTTTCTTAAGTGTTCTCTGTACATCAGTGGCTTCTGGTCTGGTGAATTATTGCGGAGGGCTGGGGGTCTGCAGACTGTTTCCTGGGTGTGCAGAGCCAGGCCCCGCACAGTGGCACTTGCAATGCCCACAGGAAGCAGGCCCTCCAACCAACAAGAGCTCCCTCTGGAGGAGAGGACCACAGCTTCTGGCAAAGGGAGTCACTCCTGCTGAGTTGTCCACTGACCATGTGACCCTTTGCTCTTGTGTGCCCTGGGGAAGGGGAGGCTAACCCCAGGCCCCAAATAGCAGGGGTTACATACAGTCTTTCTGGGCATCTTGTAAGGAGCGCCCTTCTGGAAACTACCCCTGCATCTTTGCTCTGGGAGAGCAGGTGGGAGAGACAGCTCCGAATCAAACAGTGCCAGACACCAAGAACCAAGAGTTGCATGTTATTACAAAGCCAGCAAACTTGTGGTAGGCCGGGACAGGTGCCACATCTTTGTCTACTTTTCTAAGCTTTTTGAAACTGACCAAACAGTGCAGAGCTGTACATTTGATGGAAAATTATATCCTGAAGGAAGTCTTCAGTAGACCTGGGCCTAGGGTTCATTCAGGTTCCCTGAGCAGGAAACTCACCATCTGGAGATAACCATCAATTTCCAATTGTTTGGGGCATAAGGTGGGAGAAAGAGCCAGAGCTCACAGCGAGCCAGGCGGCACCTGCTTTGGAAATAGCCTCCTTCAATCTGCCAGAAATTGCCACCAGACCTGGGTCTCAGCGGGAGCTGGGCATCAGGTGGACCTTGCCAAGTTTCTCCCAGCTCTTTGATCCACACCTGCCAGGGAGAGAGGCTGATTCACAGGAAAGATTTGATGTTAAAAGTAGGAGCTGCTTTCCCTCCCAGTCCCCACTGGTGGAGTGGGGGGGGAGGAGGGCTATGATAGATAAGCAAGACACAATGACTTAAGACCAGTGATGCATTTGGCAGCAAAACCCGGAGACTCCTTATCTTCTAGACGATGACCTCAGACTGCTATTATACAATCCCCACTAGGGATGCTGGCCTGGAGGCAGCTGACTCTGAAAGTTCCTGATGAACTTGGGATGGTGTCTGCCTGGGACCCTAGATCCAGCATCTTCACTCAGTGGCAAATGTTATCCAGGGTTGGCCACGAAGGTATTTCTCAGTTAAAAGGATTCACACACTTAAGGATTCCAGAAGCTGACTGGCATGGGGCCCCTGGGCCAGGATGCAGTCCCTCTGCTCCGGTGAACCAGGTGGGGCTGCTGATGTCTGTGGTCCTGAAGGAATGAAAACCAGGAAATGTTCTCCTCACTCCATCTTTGTTCCTCCTCCTTCTGCAGAACCTGACATACTGCCTGTATGTTTCAGCTACTCATGAAGTTAATGAATGAACGAACTGATGACCCTGGTTCACTCACTGGAGGTTGTTCTCTAACTCATCCCTCAACATTCAGGAGACCCCCACCACCACTACCACCACCACCAGGAAGAGCTCTCCAGGGACTCAAAGTCCTAATAGGGAACATTTATCCCTGATGGAAAATCAGAGCTAAAGCCCTGGAGTCATCTCTAAGGTCAGCTCCTATGGGGGAATCAGCTGGGATTCCCAGCCTTCTGGGTGGAGAGGAATGACCCAGAAGAAGGAGGGAAGGAAGGAGGGAATGGCCGGGAGGGCTCAATATGGGAAGTAGATGCCTTTAGTCTCTGGCCCCTGCTCAGGAAGATCAGAACACCTGCATAGTTGTTTCCTGAGGAGGGGGGCTGCCCAGGCATGCCCCACCTTGTAGGCCAAGTGAGCCACAGAGGCATCTCAGTCTTAGTGGAGCTGCATACTATTTTAAAGCCAGAAGTATGGTTTTTTGGATATTCTCCTGATTTTGCCATATGCTGAGTTGATGGAGATTCTACTCCCAGACCCCAGAGATGCGAGAGGTGTCATGTACACCTGACTTCAGTCTCCAATGCTGCACCTGTGCCCTAGACTCCTCTGACCTGGAGTTGGGGTGGGGTGACCAGGTACTGGGAGATCTGCTCCTGCAGCCACCAGGGCCACTCTCTGGCCCAGCTGCTGTGCTCTTGGCAAAGCATCAACCAGACCCCTTGAGGTCCTGCTTCCTCTCTGGGATATAGGAGCCATGGGGGCCACAGACAGGACAGAGATTGACATAGAGCAGACCCCATTACTAGGTTGTGGCACAAAGCGGGGGCTCCTCCAGCCCCAGTCCCCTGACCCAGGGAGAATTCTCACAGGCTCAGAAAGAAGGTTAGAGGGATCCCTGATCTGTTCCCCACATCAGAATCTGGACCTAGAAGGCTCCTTCAGAGCTCTAAGGAGGTAGTTTTAGGATAAATAAAGGCGCACAGAGCAGGAAACAAACCTGCAGCTTGTCAGTTACACCAGTAGGATTTGGCTGAGCCTGTGGATGGCGCCTGACTCAAGGGCGAGAGTTTCAAAGGGGCTCATGAGATAATGCAATGGTGAGATGGCATCAGGACAACCAGGGCTATGACATTGTAGGGCCAGGGAGAAGCCCACTCCTCTCCTGAAAGCAGTACAGGATGTTGGCCATGGGCACCTTGGATTTGCAGCCTGGGGTACCACTACCCCAGTGGGAGCAGGCTGGGAGCCCTGGGGCCAGGCAGGAACTCACAAGGGCTAACTGGCAAACTCCTCTCACTGAACATTCCAGAAAAGGCAAAGCGGGGCCTGGGGCCTGAGCATTCACTCTGCACACTTGACTGATATGTAAGGCAGAAGACGTGGGGCACAGGCTTCCCAACTGCTCACCCTGGTGGCTCAGTCTGAGGAGGGCTAGCTGAGATGCACGGGACCAAAACAACCCGAATCAATTACAGAGATGGGCTGGGGGCCTAGCAAGGCTCTGTCACTGCTCACCAGAAATGTTCTCGGAAATTAAGTCATCCCTCTCCCTGGAAAAGGGCCTCTTAACCAAAGCTCCTGGCTTAGCTTCATTTTTCCAACACCAACGGGTAAACCTGATCTTGACACCATCGTGGGAGAAAGTGAATTCAGTTACCTCCAACCTGGAGTTTTACAGCCTAAAAGGATGTTTTCATCAAATGTAATCTGGAAACACTGACTTTGCTGCATCCCTCTCCATCCCACCCCTTTATACCTCCACCTAGAGCAAAATCGGAGTAGAATGGCTTGGTTTTCCACTTAGCCCCTACGTGGTCACACGGCTCCTGTGTCCTGATATGGACAGGAGGGCAGCTCTCAGCAAGGATGTGCCCATCACATCTCACCCTGGCTTCCCCTGAACATAGAGAAGACTTCCTGTCCCTGCCAGGTGTGGATGGTAGCCCAGGACCCTGGTACAACTCTGAGCAGGACTGTGGGTCTCAGCTTCGCAGGTTCCTCCCATTTAAGCCACCTGGCTGTGGTGCCAAGACCGTCTTCACTTCAGTCCTTTTGGGAATGGCCCACAAATTCTCAGCCCCACCGGCTCTCCATCAGCCCAGGTGTCATTCCTGAACATGTGGATTGACAGTCCATGAGTGTGTGTGTGTGTGTGTGTGTGTGTGTGTGTGTGTGAAGAGACATGGGAGTACTGATCCTCAGAAGCCTTTATCTAGAACAGAACTAAGGTCCCAAGCCGCCCTCCCCCAGTCTGGCAGCAGAGTGAGTCGCGGCCACTGTGTTTCAGATGGCAGACAATGCAGCAAGAAGCAGAACTGTGGGGAGTGGGGACGCTGTGACAGCTGCCGAGGGGTGGGGTCCGCATTCCTATGGAAGGCAGAGCCCACCTCTCCCCGGCTGCCCTGTGATGCCTCCCCAGTCAGGGCAGTTGGGCTGGCCTGGATTCCAGGGACCCTCCCGGAGGCATCTCTCTCCTCCAGCACACCGAGACTAGGAGATACGGCAGCAGCCGTGGACCTTCTCCTCCATCTCCTCCATGGGGGCCTTGAACTTCAAGAGCGGGGGATCTCCACTGGTGACCGTGTAATACACGGAGGTCCCGTTGCTGCTGTAGGGTGAAGTTCTGCCTCCGATCAAGGGGGCCTTGCCTTCGTTGCTGCTCTCCCCAGTCCTGGCCATGCTGCTGCCCAGATGGGTGCTCAGGAAGGGGTGGCTGAGCAGCTTGGCTGCAGCCCGCTGGCGCTTTAGCTCCAGAAGCGTCTGGGGGCTCTGCTCCTTGTAGCCACTCCAGGGCGGGGTGGCGTCAGCCACGCTGGGGCTGCTGTAGGCCATGCTGTAGTCAGGCACCTCGTGCACCTTCCAGACATCCCCGTTGGACAGTGTGTACTGGTAGGCACTGACTGGGCCCCGGAGGCCATTCTCAACAGGCCCATCCAGTTCACCCCGGGAGATCTTGGTAGAAAATTCTGAGAGCAGCACGGGCTTCTCCAGCCTGGGGTTCTGAGGGTGAGAAGAACAGCATTACCGACTGGCTAGAGGGGCTGCACCCACGACCCACTGCACCTCTGCAGAGGGCACGGACATTCTGACGCATTCTCCATCTGTTTTCTCTACCTGGGTCATCGGGCCTCTGTGTTCCTCTAGGGCATCACACATCCACGTGTTCTGGAAGAGCTGAACAACCCCATCCTCACTCCAGGGGCTGGACCATGACCCCAGGCCTGGCTAGTGCACATATTTTTCTACAGGGATGGGTCCAGGAAAGAGCCCTTGACTGAAGGTGATTCAGTGAAACTCTACCCCAGGACTTTTGCTAGAACAACTTGGAAGAAGAAGTTTCCGTAGGAACTGCAGGAGGCAAGAATGGTGTAAAAGGGGGCTGTGGAGATGCCACGTTAAAAGTGCTTTCTCTGCTTGTGGGAGAAGCCACCATTAGGATAAAGGAAAAGAGAGAGAAAGAAAGAGACCGCATCCTCATGTTGTGCTTTGAGCTCTTAGGTCCAGTTAAGCTCAGATTTTCTCAGTTACATGAGCCAACAAATTCCGCTGGTTGCATGAGTCAATTTCAGTTGGATTTGCCCATCACTTGTAATCCTTCCTCGCTATTCTCAGCAAAGCCCCACTGCACATGATGGAGATTCCTGTCCAGGGGTGCTGGATGGTCCTTGCATAACAAGAGCCTGAAAAACAGCCACTGCCCAGAAACCAGACACCAACAAGGACATATAAGTGACAGTGGCAAGGATAGAAAGCATACTCCACAGAGTGAACAGACACAGGAAAAACTGGAAACATGTGACAAGAAGGGGCTAATTTTCCAAGTATATCAACAGCTCTTTAGAAGTCAATTTTAAAAGACTTAAGCACCTTTTTTTTTTTTTTTTTGCTTTGTTTTTCAGTACTAAGAGTTGAACCCAGGGTCTCACACATGCTTAAAAAATATTTTTTTTTAAATAAGAAGCTATTTTAATGCAATTCCGATCAAAATCCCAATGACATTCCTCATAGAAATAGAAAAAGCAATCATGAAATTCATCTGGAAAAATAAGAGACCTAGAATAGCTAAAGCAATCCTTAGCAGGAAGAGTGAAGCAGGTGGCATCACTATACCAGAACTTAAACTATACTACAGAGCAATAATAACAAAAACAGCAAGGTACTGGCATCAAAACAGACTGGTAGACCAATGGTACAGAATAGAGGACACAGAGACTAACCCACAAAATCACAATTATCTTATATTAGACAAAGGTGCCAAAAACAGGCACTGGAGAAAAGATAGCATCTTCAACAAATGGTGCTGGGAAAACTAGAAATCCATATGCAACAAAATGAAATTAAACCCCTATCTCTCACCATGCATAAAACTTAATTCAAAATGGATCAAGGACCCAGGAATTAAACCAGAGACTCTGTGTCTAATAGAAGAAAAAGTAGGCCCTAATCTTTATCATGTGGGCTTAGGCCCCAACTTCATTAATAAAACTCCTATACCAAAAGAATTAAAACCAAGAATCAATAAATGGGATGGAATCAAACTAAAAAGTTTTTTCTCAGCAAAAGAAACCATCTGTGAGGTGAACCAAGAGCCTACATTCTGGGAGCAAATTTTTACCCCTCACACATCGGATACAGCACTAATCTCTAGGGTATATAAAGAACTCAAAAAGCTAAACACCAAAAAAAAAAAAAAAAAAACAAATAACCCAATCAACAAATGGGCCAAAGACCTGAACAGACACTTCACAGAAGAAGATATACAATCAATCAACAAATATATGAAAAAATGCTCATCATCTCTAGCAATCAGAGAAATGCAAATCAAAACTACTCTAAGATATCATCTCACTCCAGTCAGAATGGCAGCTATTATGAAGACTAACAACAGTAAGTGTTGGTGAGGATGTGGGGGAAAAGGTACACTCATACACTGCTGGTGGGACTGCAAATTGGTGCAGCCAATATGGAAAGCAGTATGGAGATTCCTTGGAAATCTGGGAATGAAACTGCCACTTGACCCAGTTATCCCTCTCCTCAGACTATACCCAAAGAATTTAAAAACAGCATACTACAGGGACACAGCCACATCAATGTTTAAAGCAGCACAGTTCACAACAGCTAAACTGCAATCAACCTAGATGCCCTTCAGTGGATGAATGGATTAAAAAATGTGGCATTTATACACAATGGAATTTTACTCAGCATTAAAAAAGAAAAAATCATGGCATTTGCAGGTAAATGGATGGCATTGGAGAAGATAATGCTAAGTGAAGTTAGCCAATCCCAAAAAAACAAATGCCAAATGTTTTCTCTGATATAAGGAGGCTGACTCATAGTGGGGTAGAGAGGGGAAACATTGGAGGAATAGATGAATTCTAGATAGGGAAGAGGGGTGGGAGGGACAGGGAGGAGGCAGGGGATTAGCAAGGATGGTGGAATGTGATGGACATCATTATCCAAAGTACATGTATGAAGACACAAATTGGGTGTCAACCTACTTTATATACAAACAGAGATGTGAAAAATTGTGGTATATATGTGTAGTAAGAACTGTAATGCAAAAAAATAATAAATGTATAAAACATGAATTGGTGTGCACATTCTTATATACAAAGAAATGAAAAATTGTGCTCTATATGTGTAATAAGAATTGTAATACATTCCACTGTCATGTATTTAAAAAATAAAATAAATTAAATAAAAAAAAAATAAGGATCTATGCTGTGCACCAGCAAGACTGTTTCTAGGACTTGTTTCACAGACAAACTCCCTCATGGGTACATAAAGGCCTGCACGTCATCTCTTGGAAAGCAAAAATCGTGACCAGCCCCTGCATTGCAATGTTCTGCAACTGGTAAAGAGAATGAAGGAAGTCTCCACATGTTGGCATGGAATGATCCCCAGGAAACATAAAATTAGGTTAAAATATAACATTGGGACAGACACTTTCCATAGTATGTTTATTTATTTATTTTTTTATGGCTCCTTCTGAACCAAGCAGGCAGATCAATGCCATATCACAGAAAGCAGGGGACATGCACACAGATTTTGATAGTCCAACTCAGTGTTCTCAAACCTTAATGTGCAAATCTTAATGGGGATCTTATTAAAATACATATTTTGATTCAATAGATCTGGTTTGGGGCCTGACACAGCATTTGTAACACTTTGCTGCTGATGCTTTGAGTAGCAAGGACCTAAGAAACTGATTTGGATACACATTGGAATCATCTGGAGAATCAAAAAGACATTTACAGTCAGCCCTTCCTATCTGCAGGTTCTGCACCTGCAGATTCTATCAACCTTGGATCAAAAAAAAAATTAACACAGAACAAATTCTGTTTGTACTAAACATGTACAGACTTTTTTCTTAGGGTTATTCTTTAGACAAACACAGCATAACAATTTATGTAGCATTTACATTGTATTAGGTATTATAAATCATCTTCCATAAGTAATGGGAAGACTGCCTGGTTATATGCATTTTATATAAAGGATTTGAACATCCACTGCTTTGGGTATCAGTGGAGGTTCCTCTGGAACCAAGTCCCCATGGATACAAAGTGACAGATATATATAATGACAACCTGAAAAGACTACATATTACATGATTCTAACCATATAACCATACTGGGAAAGGCAAAACTACATAGACAGTACAAGATCAGAGGTTGCCAGGGTTTGAGGAAGATGAATAGGTGGAGCACCATGGGTTTGGGGGAACACTGAAAGCACCCTGCGTGGTATATGATAGATGCATGTGTGACACTCTGCATTTGTCAAAACTCACAGAATGTACAACCCATAGTGCACCTCCTGTGAACTGGAGGTGTTAGCTAATAATAAGTGTCCCAACAATGGCTTATCAGTGATATATATGTGTTACATTAGTGCAAGATATTAATAAAGGGGAATCTCAGGAGCATGAAGAAGGGATACATAAGAACTGTCTACACTTTCCACTAATTTCCTGCAAACTTAAAATTCCTCAAAAAATATATTAATAAAAAAAAAAGAAACTCATAAATACAACGCCTGGGTTCCCACCCCAGAGATTCTGGTTTCATAAGTCTGGGCCATGCCTCAACATTAAGAGTTTTTGTTTTTTAAGAAAGAAAGAAAAAAATCTGTTCAGGTGATACACACACACACACACACACACACACACACACACACACACACATACATATTTGTTGTTGGATCTCTATTTTATTCATTTTTTATATGCAGTGCTGAGAATTGGACCCAGTGCCTCACACATGCTAGGCAAGCGCTCTACCACTGAGCCACAACCCCAGGCCTTCTCAGGTTATTTTTGTTGCACAGTTAAACCACAGGTTGAAGAGCCTACCGTGGTTGTGCCCAGGACTAGGGAGTTAGCTCTGCCAAAGAGTGAAGCAAAGCCGGGTGCAGTGGCACCCGCCTGTAATCCCAGAGGCTCAGGAGGCTGACTTTGATTGTGAGTTCAAAGACAGCCTCAGCAAAAGCAAGGTGCTAAGTGAGACCTTGTCTCTAAATAGGGCTGGGGATATGGCTCAGTGGCCGAGTGCCCCTGAGTTCAATCTCCAGTACCAAAAAAAACCCAAAAACAAAGTGAAGCAAACTCGGCCCCAGGTGGGGGGCTCACAGGCCAGAGCCATGGTGGGAAACTAATGTTGGGGACAAGCAGAACAAATACCCCCTCAGATAAGGGGCTCTCAAATCCTTGTGTCATTAGAATCAAACCTGAAGACTGGTTAAGCACAGCTGGACCCCAGGCCAAGGCTGCTGATTCAGTATGGCTGGGGTGGGGCTGGACATCTGCTCCTCTCACAAGTTCCCAGGTGATGCTGATGCTGCTGGTCCAGGGACCACACTTTGAGAATTCCCACCTTAGAGACTACCACATGCTAACGCCTGAAGCCTTGAAAGGAATAGGGATGGAAAAGGAACAAGCTTTGAACTCTGTCGCTGTGTCCTGTGATCTCGTTTCCTCCAGGATCGGGGCTGGAGTTTGCATGGGGCCCTGGATGCTGAGAGCTGCCTGGAGGTGGGTTGCAAGGTGACGACGTGGTCCTGCTCTGGCCATGCTTTCTCTGCACCTCCTCTTTTCCCCAGGCCTGAAAAATCCATCCCCAGAGGCAAATGAACCCATCTATTTGCCTTATATAAAATCAAACAGATTATAGTCTTGATGAGGAAGCCCAGAGATTAACAACTACAACAACAGAATCAGTCCTAAGTGTAGTTCCTAGTTCCAGAACCCCCTGTGGATCCCAAAATCTTCAGATGGTCAAATTCCTCATATAAAATGATGTCGCATTTGCATATAACTTACATACATCCTCTTGTATACTTTATATCTTCTCAATGCAATACATATGCTATGTAAATAGCTGTCATGCTACATTGTTTAGGGAATAATGACTTGAAAAGCATCTGTACGTGTTCAGTATGGGCATAGCCTTTCAAAAAATATTTTCAATCCAAGATGCAGAACCCACAAATATGGAAGGCTGACTGTATTCCACAGAGCAAAGAAGAATGATCTGGTACTATATGCCACACATGGATGCAGACATAAAGCAGCTAAACACAAAAGACAACATACCGCACAGATCTATTCATACATATACATATGCAAAACCAATCGCAGCACTCAAAATTAAATAGGGGGTAGGGGAAGGGATTGATGGAGAGAGGGAACACAGGATCCTTCAAGGGTGATAATGTTCTAGAGATTCATCTAAGCACACACATTTATTTTAAAAAAAAATTGGAAAGGGCTGGGGTTGTGGCAGAGTGCTTGCCTGACATGTGCGAGCACCACATAGAAATAAGTAAATAAAATAAAGGTCCATCAACAACTGAAAAAAAATTGGAAAACTCACTTAAGATTTGAATATTATACCATACATAAGATACGCTTCAACCACAGAGAAAAAATAAAGCATAGCTGGGAAACATGTGAATGTGATTTTTTGATCTACAATTCTTTCCTTCCCTCCCTTAGGCTTAGGGCTGGGCAGAACAGGGCTTGCCCTTGTACCCTTTCTGCACCCAGCATTCCCTTGGCAGGTGCCTTCACTCATGCTAATGAGACAGTCTGAGAGTGACCTCCATGGGCATTCCAGGCAACTTATCACTTTGCATCTCACCCTAAACAATATCCTCCAGGAGTGTTTCATCTGTTCACTGCCAGAAAGAATAATCACTGAAGGTACAGCTAGCTTCTCCCTTCTGCTTAACAATTCTGCTCTAGCCCTAAACTTGTCCTCTCCAATCAGTAAGACAGCTGCCACGCATAGACCTGATCATGTTGTTACTGGGTTGATCAGAACCCAGGACCTCTGGATGTGATTATTTGGAATAGGGTCTTAATTAGCTAAATTAAGACATGGTCATACTGGATTGGGGTGATCCCTAATCCAACGGTGTCCTTAGAAGAAAAAAGAGACTCAGACACACAGGAAGAAGGCCTATGAAGACAGAGGTGGAGATTGAAGTCATGCTAACAAAAGTCAAGGAACACCTGAGCCACCATAATTTGTTACAGTAGCCACAGGAAATTAATATGCACATTACAGGAAAGCACTTCAAAGCCCAGGCCCACTAGCTGCTTCTGGAACAGGCTTCTTAGAGGTCCCTTAGCTCCCGGGATGACCAACCTACTGAATCTGTCTTCTGGAGAGTTCCAAACCAGATCTGCTGGAGAATAAGGAGGCATATGGCAGTCACTATCTCCCTCCTGCATCCCAAGCTCCCAGCTCTAACACACCCGAGGGTCACCACATTAACTACAGAAGCCACCACAACCGGACGGGATCCAGCTGCTTAAGAGCCAGCTATTTCCCTCTGAAGGTTCTCATATAAAGGGAAAAACCAGGCCTGGCCCTATTCTCCCAAGGCAATGGCTGACACTGGGTGGGGTGGGAGGTCACTCACTGGGTCCTTATTCTCTTGGTCTGTCCTGGTCTCCCTGATGTCCCCGTTGTAGGTGGAGGTGCGCTGATCCTCGGCTGCGCTCCGCTGCTGCCACAGTATGGCCTCGCCCTCGTACTCCTTTCTGTATAGGTTGGTCCTGTCCGAAAGGCTGGCTCGACGCACCACCTTCCTGAGGGGACAGAGCGGGGGCTGGAGGCTGTGCCCAGGCACCACAGGCAAGGGCATGCAGGGGGACTCGAGCTGCCCTGCTCCTGACTCACCCACGGCTGCCCGCGCTGGATGTCCTCCGGCTCAGGGACGACTTGTGCCTGAGCTGTGACTTCATGATCACGTCATGCTTGTGCTTGAGCTCCAGCAGCAGGACCTTGAACTCCTCCTCCTCACACAGGTCTGGGGGGCAGAGAAAGCAGTTGTCAGGGGCAGAGCAGGGACCTGTGGCCCAAGAGGGTACCCCTGGCAAGAGGAGCCACCACCCCAGCCCACTGAAAGCTGCAAAGCCTTTTGGGGCACACAGGAGGGAGAAAACAAGGCCAGGCATATTTCCTGGGCTATAACCACATCCTTAGAAGAGGGCAAGAATGGGAACCCCCAGTGTCATGCACAGTCATAGCTGCCAAGGCTCCCAGCTGGGACAGAGGGACTCCTACTCCTCTTTGATAGTTTCCGGGAGAGTCTCTTGAGAGAAATAGCATAACCTCATCCTTGTGGCTCAAGCAAAAAGTTATACAAAGAAACTGAGAAACATACACAACCCAGTTTACCTAATCCTTTATCCACCTATCCATCTACCTGTTGACCTAGTTATCTATCCTTAGGTTCATCCTCTGCCCACCCATTTATCCAGCCAGCCAGCCAGCCATTCAGCTACATATTAACACATCTACCCATCAACATCATCCATCCATCCATCCATCCATCTATTCATTCATCTGTTCATTAATCTATCATTATTAATGCAGTCATCATCCATCTACCTAAATCCACACCCATCCCACACCATTCAGCCATATAGTCATCCATTTATCCTTTCACCCATTGAAACGCCATGCCTACCAGGTACTGTCTGGACTTACCTATTGGCATCTCATCCATGGAAGTCCTTGCACTGAGACTAGCTCCGTGGGACACCAGTAGCTCTGCCATCTGCATCTGAAACACGAGAAGAAGCCCTTGTTCCCTTGACCAGGCATCACAAAGCCTAGGAGGCAGAGGGTGCCCAAGCCTCTTAGTTGTATTTTTTTAACTTGATGATGCTGGAGATCAAACCAGGGCTTCATGGGATTTTTTTGTTTGTGTGTTTGAGACAGGGCCTTGCTATGTTTCCCAGGCTGGCCTTGAACTCATGATCCTTTTGCCTTAGCCTCCTGAGTAGCTGGGATTGCAGGTATGCAAAGTACGGTGGATCTAAGTTGATTCCCAGGGAAGATCCTCAACCTGGAGCCATGGGGAGACCCGGGAAGATGCCATGGGCGTGGAAGCCCCTCCTCATGCCTTGGTCACACCAATGGGGAGAAGGAGGAGGAGCTGGCTGTGACTCAAGAGCTGTCAGGAATCTGAGGAGGGACTGTGTATGCTGCAATCCTATCTGGGAAACAAATGGAGAAAATACTCAATGCAGAAGTGATGGGAGTTTTCTAATTGGGAAAATTTGATTATCATTTCACTAAGACACCACTGATCAAATGTCTTTACAACTCCCTGAGTCTTCATCCCACGTACCTGCTGTAGTCAACACCTTGAGTGGGTTTTCTGAACCAACTGCCAGCTCAAGGACTTGTTGACAGTAGGATGTCCTTGTGCTGGCTTCCCCCACATCCCTGTCAGTGTGAACTACCTGTCCCCAGAAGGCTGCTGCATGCAGGGGCTCCCAGCCATCCCAGTCCTTCACATCCACACGGACTCCGTGGTCCAGGAGAAGCTCAGCTGCACGCAGGTATCCATGGGCTCCAGCTATGTGCAGCTGGAAGAGAGGGAAAAAGTAAGCCTTCCCCGGGGGATGGCCCCACATTTGCAGGCAGGTATCCCTCACCCCCACCAACATCCCAGAGCATCTTCGAGGCCAGCAGAACAGAATAGAATGAGGTGAGAATATCAGCTATATTGCAGAGGGTTATTAAATCTGGAATACAGATCTAGAAGAGAAGGCAAAGAGAGTTCTTCTCCTCTGTGGTTCCCATACAGAGTGCTGAGCCCTGGAGCTCGGTACTTGGCTGGGAATATAAGACATGAGTGGGATAGTGACACTGTTAATATGAGACTGATCGTTGCTAAGATCTGCTGAGTTTATAGACTTGGTGCTGAGCACCTACATGCAGAATCTCACTTAATCTCTCAACATTCCTGGGAAGAAGATATATTATCTCAAGCTTTCTGGGAAGACTTGAGACCTAATATGTGCCTCGCCCGGGTTGGAGGGCCTCCCTGAGGCCAGAAGCATTCAATCTCACTATGTGACCCTATTCTTAAGTTTTAGGCTGAGCAGATGATCCAAGCATGGACCCAGTTGATAGAAATGAGTGTGAAGTAGGGGTCAGAGTTCTGAACCCAGGTAGGAGATGTCCTACAGTTATCTCTCCTGGCCCACCAGGTCATCCCTGAGGGGCCATGAAGGGACCTTGGTACTATGGAGCTCTACCTACTGAACTTGAGACCCCTGGATGCCCATGACCTGCACAGAGCCTAAGCTCGGTGTAGTGCTCAGCCTTTGTGGGAGTGGGATTCCAAGTCCATGCCCTTGTTTTCAGTTTAGCGGCTGCAGAAGCCGACTGTCTCTCCATAGTCGTGAGCTCCAGGATGCTTGAGAGTCTTGGAGCAGAAGACAGGGATGTTTCCCTAAATCATTGACACTTGGCTGCAAGAAGTGGAGTTAAGCAAATGAAAGTTAGGCAAATGAGAGAGGGAAGAAGGTTCCATTGTTTTGTCTAGAAAGCATGTGATAGAAGAGGTGCTCCTAACTGTGAAGTGATAGTTATGAGAGGTGCTCATAACTGTGGTGATTGTATGGATAAACGGTGGATGGAATGATGGATGGATGATTGGGGGTGTCTAGCTTCTGAAGACAGGAAGCCCAGAGGAGAGGCTGTTGCTGCAGAATCAGGGAGAGCTGATGAGGGAAGGCAGTGGGGGAGGAGAGGAGACACTAAGGCAGGGAATGGACAGTGCAAAGCAAGATGGCACAGGTGAGTGGGTGAATTGTGGCATCAGTCCTTGAGAGAGGGACATCATTGGAGGAGGGGATTGCTCAAGAGGGGTACCAGGAGCCTGCAGTGAAGAAGGATCTTGGAGACAGAACGTGTGCACAGAAGATCCAAGCCTAGCATCCAGGGCTCCTGACTCCCAGCCCTGACCACCAGGGGCTGGTCCACTCCAAGTCTATGAGGTCTTGGTTCTGTTACCTTTCCCCAGCCCAACCAGCCTGGCCCATCTTCTCACCAATGTGGCACCCTGGGCATCTATCCAGTCAAGGTCCTGGCCAGCTGCAATCATACAATGGATGTCCGCGATCATCTGCTGCTCAGGGGCCGCCCGCATCTCGTTGATTTTCTCCTGGGTGATTCCTGCAGAGTGCAAAAGAGGACCAAATCAGCATCCTCATGCCGGGGCCACAAAGGGGAGGGAGGAAGGTGGGGAAGTGTGGTTCCCGACCCCAGGGTCTTCCAGTCAAGGGGCACACAGACAAGCCCACAAACCATTTTCCCCCAGGCCTGATGAAATGAACACCACAAGTTGACCCACAGAGAAAGAGCCATTTTCGCCTGGCACTCAGTAGGCACAGTATTGATATTGGTCACTTTGCTGTTCCCCTATCTAAAAGTCCCAACTACCCACCTACCTGCCTCCACCTGCTTAACTGCCTGGCTCTGTCTCTCTCTCCTCCCCTCACCCTCTCTGTCTCTCGAGTACTAGAGATTGAACCCAGGGGTGTTTTTACCACTGAGCTACCTCCAGTCCTTTTTATTTTGAGGCAGGTCTCACTAAGTTGCTGAAGCTGGCCTCAAACTTGTAATCCTCCTGCCTCAGCCTCCCAGTTTGCTGGGATCATAGGCAGGAGCCACTGCACTCAGCTCTGTCTCTTTCTTTAGGTCCCAGCCTGTATCACTTCCCCACTGCTAGTTTCCTTGGTCTGGCCCACAGCTGTGTTTGCAGCACCAGGTGTACAGGACTCAATGTATTTTGGTTGCAGAAATGACTGAATTAATGAATCTATTACTTGAAGAGTTGAGTAAATAGAGGCAGAAGGTCCCAGAAAGACACTTGATAGCCTAGACTGCAGGCTAAAAAGTATAGCTGTTACTGGCAGCTACTAATGGTACTTAAGGAGAAGATGACATGCTCTATAAAAAGATTATTTGATTATTCGAACAAGCACCCTTGAATAAAATTCAAGAGGTCTATAAACTTGAAGAGATGAAATAAAATACATGCTTATTTTGGTTGAATTAAATTTAGAATTTCCTACATTAGAATAAAAGCAAACCCCACGATAGTATTAGCAGTCAGAGCCTGTGAGTTTATCACGAACAGAAAGTAGGGGTTCCCTTATTGATATATTATTGTTTAATGAATTAATGAAGTTTCTACCTAATGTATCTAAAAATATTTCAGTAGCTACGTGTAAGTATAATTTGACTTCCTTAACAATTCTATGATCTCTTAGCTACGTTGAGTGACACTATTCTGAGAAGGAGTCTATAGAGTCACCAGACTGGCACAAACATCATTAAGAACCTCTGCAGAAGGTGATGGAAGTGCTTAGGTGTCAGGGAACAAAGAGACCTAGTGGGTGGTAACTGCAGCGATCTGAGGAGACACACAAGGCCAGGGTCAGACAGGACCTTGGGCTGCGGCTGAGGTCTGGACTGGAGGCCTGTCTACGGGGAGGCGCTTCAGAGGCAAGCATGGAGCGGGGGACCCAGGCAGGTGGCCTCTCCCATTGCTGCACTGTTTCCTCTCTGAGCCTCGTTCGTGAGCTGAGAACAGCCCACATCTTGTTTATCCAGGCCCCTGGCAGCCAGCTTGGTGCCTGGCACAGAGCGGCACCTGCAAAATGTTCTTAACTTTTTATTATTTTCCCAAATGGAAATATATCTTTATGGTGACTGTTTACTGAATTGTCACAGCTGACGAAGAGGAGACAAGGCCAGCTGAGGCTGCCCGCGTGTGTGGGTGACAGGGAATGAGAACAATATCTCCCTTCAGCATAGCATGCTTTTCAGGGTCCTTTCGTGTCCTTATCTTGTTAATCACACAGATAACAATAATAATGAGCAACTATCACATTTACTGCAGCCTGAGCATAAGGAGGCAGGCATACAGCTAACACGTTCACTTGCATTAATCTAAGCGACACTCCTTGCGATACTGTGCCCAATTCATAGCATGCCGTCCTCCCTTACCCTGGTACGCCATGCAGGTCTCAATGACATCCAGGGTGGGCTCGTCCTCGCAGAGGTCATATGGCATGTTCCCATCAGAGTTGACAGCAAGCAAGTCAGCCCCACTGCAGAGAAAGGGTCAGGGTGAGGGCCCGGTGGGTGTGGCTAGGGTTGGTCCGGAAGCCTCTGCCTCTGGCCTCTCAGCCACACCCCCAGCATCCATGACTCCACCATGGGCACCCAGCAAAGTGATGCACATGGCTTTGGCATCCCAGGGCCCCAGGTAGAATAGACCAAAGTCCTAGAAGACCTCTCTCTGCTTCCTGTTCTGTTGAAGCAGCAGGTGGGCACCCAGGGACAGATATTAAAATTCTCCCTGGTGACAATACTAAAAATATAAACAGCAATGGGACCAATCACAAGGTACCTGCTTGGAACTAAGCCTGCTCTAAGCCCTTTATACACGTCACCCTATTTAATCCTCATAATAGTCCCCATGGGGTGGTACTGTTGGCCTCATCTCACTCAGGAGGGAAAAAGACTCAAAAAACTCTGTCACATCCAATGTCAAATAGCTTGGATGAGGTAGGGCCAAGACTCAAACTCTGATCTCTCTTGTGTTAGCTCTTTTCACTCCTTGTTCTATGTCAGTCTTTGTTGATATGTAGACACTCACTCTAAGTCCCCACCCAAAATGCTGGCCAGGACAGGGGCAGAACAAAGCTTTGGGACTCCCTGGCAGAATTCACTTTTGGGCCAGCAGTGTCCAAGCACAGCTGTGTGGGGGCACCATACAGCAAAATTACCTGGGGACCATTGAAATAAGAGGCAGTTCCTTGGGCTTCGCTCCAGCCCTTCTGAAACAATCTCTGGAGGCGAGGCCTGGGAATATGTATTTTAAATCCAGGCCTCAGGTGATTCTGATACAGATCAGCATTGAGGACCCACTGAATCGGACCAGAACCACTCCCTCTGTCTTCTGAGCATCATTGCAGATCCAGAATGTGGCTGCCTGATGCTCCTGGCAGACTTAGCCATACTCAGTCCTCTGCTGTGACCTCCCTGAGCTCTTGGGTGCCCTTGAGCAAGCTAATCCACCTATCTGAGCTGGGGAAGCAGTACTGTCACCGTCCACTCCACCTCTGGGAGCCACCTGATGGGCTCCTGCTGCTTGCCAAGACTTGTGCAAAATATTCCCCTCCCTCAGCTACTCCTCCTGGCTCCCCGCACTCAGATGCTGTCTTTGGTCACAGGGAGGCCACTTACACTTACTCCCATTGGTCTTGCTTTGTCCCTGCCCTGATATTCTGCCTGACTCCACAGGACTTTTGCATCCCCTATGTGCCCAATGCCTAGCACAGAATCTAGCCCAGTTTAGAAGCCCACCAGCTAGATTCAAATGAATACATTTGAAATTGAAGGTGCTTTCTCTGTATGATTATAGAATCTGAGAAGTCTAGGAAGAATTTCAGGGGGGAAAAGACCTTCACAGTGGTATAGAAATAAATGGTCTTACTCCTGGGAAAGACACTGCTGTATGGTGCCTCCTATACAAAAAAACACAAAACAAGTTCTGCCTTAAAGAAAAGCATGTGGACAGGCTTTGAAGGTAAGACCAAGGTGTGTGTGTGTGTGTGTGTGTGTGTGTGTGTGTTTGCATATATATTTTAATAAAAAGCAAGACAAACAAAATAGCAACAATGCTTTAAGAAAAGGAGATAAAGGTAGATTTATGGAGAAAGAGAAAAGGAGATAATAAAAATAGGATGATATCCTGATCCTAAAGCTGGGCAAAAGCAGTATAAGAAAATTACAGACTAATTTCCCTAATAAATGATGATGCAAATCCTCAACAAAATACTAGCAAACCAAATTTGGCAAAATATTCAAAGGATGCACCCACCACGAACAAGTGGCATTTATCCTTGGGGCACAAGGATGATTCAACATGCAAAAGTCAATCAATGTAAAACACCACATTAACAGAAGGAAGAAGAGAATCACATAATCATCTCAATTGATGCTGAAAAAACATTTGACAAAATTTAATGCCATTTCATGACAAAAATACTCAACCAACTAGAAACAGAAGAAAACTACCTCAACATGATAAAAGCCATATGCAAAAAACCCACAGCAGACATCACACTCAATAGTGGAAGACTGAGGACTTTTCCTCAAAGACCAAGAACAAGGCAAAGATGCCCACTTTTGCCACTTCTACTCAACACAGGAGGTTCTAGCCAAAGCCATTATGCAGGAAAAATAAAAGGCATCCAAACTGGAAAGGAAGATATAAAATATATAAAATTATACTTGTTACAAATGATACAATCTTATATGCAGAAAACCCTAAAAATTCTACACACACCCACACACACACACCAAAAAAAAAAAAAACTGTTGGAATTAATAATCAAATTCAACAAACTGGCAAGATAAAAAGTCATTGCACAAAATCAATTGCATTTCTATAAGTTAACAGTGAAAAATCTGAAAAAAAATTAAGAAAACAATTCCATTTACAACAGCATCAAAAAGACTGAAATACTTAGAAATTAATTTAATCCACGAGATTAGAAATTTGGACAATGAAATTGGAAAAAAAATTTCTGAAAAAATTTTTAAAAGACAGAAGTAAATGGAAAGACATCCCATGTTCATGGATTGGAAGATTTAATATTGTTAAGATGTTGATACTACACAAAGCAATCTATGCATTTAATGCAATTCCTATCAAAATTTCAAGAATGCTTTTTGCAGAATAGAAAACTTATCTTAATATTTATGTGAAATATCAAGGGACCACAATAGCCAAGATAATCCTAAATAAATAAATAAGAACAAAGCTGGAGAACTCAAACTTCCTGATTTCAGAACTTACAAAGCTACAGTAATGAAAACAGTGGAATGCTAGGCATTGTGGTACATTCCTGTAATCCCAGCAACTCAGGTTGAGGCAGGAGGATTGCAAGTTTGAGACCAACCTCAGCAACTTGGTGAAACCCTGTCCAAAATAAAAAACAAAAAGAGTTAGGGATGTAGCTTACTGTAGAACATCCCTGGGTTCAATCCCCAGTACTGGAAAAAAATTTAAAAAGAGTGGTACTGATTTAAAGACAGAGAAATAGATCAATGGGAGTAAAATGGAATCCAGAAACAAAATTTCACTTAAATATTAATTTTCTATGGGATACCAAATTGTTCCATAGAGAAACATAATATTTACAATATTTGCTAAGAAAACTAAGCAACTAAGCATCTACATACAAAAGAAATAAGTGGGATCCTTACCTAATAATACACACAAAATTTAATTCAAAATGGATGCATGACCTAAATGTAGAACCTAAAACTATAAAATGCTTGGAAGAAAAACTTCACAACATTGGATTTGATAATGATTTCTTGGATACAAAACCAAAGGACAGATAACAATAATAACAACAAAAAATAGACAAATTGGATTTCATGAAAATTTGAGATTTTGTGCATCAAACAACACCATCAATAAAGTAAAAAGGTAACCCTTAGAATGAAAGAAAATGTTTGCGAATATGATATATTTGCAAGTTTCTGATAAGGGATTCATATTCAGAATATACAAAGAACTCCTAAATCTCAACAACAAAAAGAACCTGATTCAAAAATGAGCAAAGGACTTGAATAGAAATCTCTCCAAAAGAAGTTTTACAGGCAATAAGCAATGAAAAGATGCTCAAGATTACTAATTATTAGTGAAATGCAAATCAAAATCACAATGAGATACCACCTCATACAAATAATGATGACTATGTACCACCCAACGAAAAGTAAACCATCAATATCCAGAAAATAGTAAGTGTTGGCAGAGATGTAAGGGAACTGGAACCCTTGAGCACATCTCACGGGGATGTAAAATGGCACAGCCACTGTGGAAAACAGCGTGGCATTTCCTCAACAAAATCAAAAATAGAATTATCATAGGTCCAGCAATTGCACCTCTGGGTATATACCCAAATGAACAGAAAGCAGAGTCTCCGAGAGATATTTGAAGGTTCACATTCAAAGCAACATTATTCACAATAGCTAGAATACAGAAGCAACAGAGTGTCAATTAAAAGACAAATGGACAAGCAATGGAACATACATACACAATGGAATGTGGTATGAGTATACCCATGTGTGCACATACACACTCAGTTTTAAATGAGAAGAACATTTTGATACATGTGACAACATGGATGATCTTGAGGACATTATGCCAAATGATATAAACCAGGTGCAAAAAGGCAAATCGTATATGATTCCATTTCAAAGAGATTCTTAGAAGAATTAAATTCATAAATACAGAAAGTAGAATGGGTGACCAGGAATTTGGGGGGTAGGCATGGAATAGGAGGGATCATAGTTTAATAGGTACAGTGTTTCTGTTTTTCTAGATAAAAAGAGTTCTGGTGTGGATGGTGGTGGTGTTTGCACAATAGTGGGAATATAATTAATACCACCGACTTGCACGCTTCATGGTCAAGATGGTGAGTTGTATGTCATTGGTATTTTGCCACAATAAAACAAAAGGGGGAAAATGATGAAGGAGGAAAGAATGAAGTGAGACAAAGAGCAGAGAATATTGAGAGGGACCAAGAGTGAAAGAGAGAGGTGGAGAGAGAAAGAGAAAGACACACAGACGTGGACAGAGAAAAGGTAAGAGAGAGAATGTGTCAGGCACCAACAGAGACCAAGAAAGAGTGGCAGGAAGTAAAGATGGAAGGAAGGGAAGGGGGGAAGGGGAAAGGAGGAAGGGAGGGAGAGAGGAAGATCAGGGAGGGAGGAGAATGAATAAAGCGAGAGAGAGAGAGAGGGGTCTCTCTTGGGGAGAGCCGGGCACGTACTACTGAACGAGGATCTTCACCAGGTTGATGTGGCCGCAGGTGGCTGCCGCGTGCAGGGGTGTCCACAGTTCATTGTCCTTGGCGTTCACATTTGCACCATGGGAAAGGAGCAACTTGACAATTTCCTCAAAGTTGTCGATGCAGCACTGGGAGGAACAGAGGCAGGGTGAGTCCCTGGCAGGGCCCCAGGACTTGGTGGGGACACATCATGTGCCCCTCAAGATGTCACTGGGGGAGAAGAGCAGTGGAGCCCGACTACCTGGGTTTGGATCCAGCTATTTTTGTGCTGTAAGCATTGCCCGTGACCTTGGGCAGGCCACTTCACTTGTTGGAGCCTCAGTTTCCTTGTGAGTCAAAATAAAGTTAAGGTATAAGATAAAAGCATAAAGGTTAAAAAAAAAAAACAAGCAAACAAACAACTGTCTGCTCTGAAGTGTTTTGTGAATGTTGTTGGACCGGCAACTGATATGCAAGTAAGGTTTTAAAAGCCCAGAAGGCTTTCTCCAAACAACATTCTACAGGGAGCTCTGAGATAACCGGTCAACTCAAGCAGGAGTGCCCAGGTTGAAGCGGGGGTATGTGTTGGGGAGGGGTGGCCCCTCCCAGCTGTGGCCTTCAAGGTGTGGCTGCCAGATCATGGTTTAGAATCTCTGATTTAGAAGCTTCTGACCCAGGAATCAGATTTGGAAAGCCCCCAAATAACCAAGTCTCCCCCAAAGAACCCAGCTCCATGTGCAGGTTCTAATCCTAAAACCATCTCTGCAAGGAGACTCCTTACTTGGGCGCCCACCTGTGTGGAACAGTGACCACACTCGGGTGAGCCCAGCAGGGGGAAGGCCCAGGAGCCTGCGGCTCTGCAGAGAGAACACAGGGCACAGGAGTCTCCAGACCCCAGAATAGGGAGAGGCTCCAAAGGGGACAGAGAGACTTCAGCCAGGGCTATACAGGAGAGGGGGCGGAGAGAGGAGGATGTCAGGGGCTGCTTTGCAGAGTGAAGGCTGGAGGGTCTCCCTAGCAGTGAATTCTAGAGATGCCAGTAGGGGATACAGCAGGGGACTTGAGCTCAGCCCTGCCCATCCAGGTGTGGGCTTGGTCCTCCGTGCAATCAGAAACATTGGAGAACTATACTCAGAAAAATAGAGCAGACTTTCTTAAAAAAAAAAAAAAGTCACTCTGCTGGTTCCATGTGGGGAACAGATTGTGTGTGTGTGCGTGTGTGTGTGTGTGTGTGTGTTTACACCCACATTAGGAGGGGACTGTGAGAAGCTATGTCGAAGTTGGCAGTTAAGGATGATGGTGGCCTGGCCTACAGAAGTGACGGTGGGAATGAGAGAGGAGATGGGAAGCAGGAGGAGGAGCAGGGGCACCTGTGTGAGGTGGGTACCATGTGGGTGTAGTATGGGTAGCACCACAGGACCCCCGTCCCCAGAAAGCCAGGGCTCAGTGCTAGAGGGACATGTGGGAAATGAGAAACCATTTGCACAGATGTTGTTAGAGACCCAAGTTCTTTCTGAGCCAGCCACTGTGGACAGGCGGAGAAAGATGTGACCCTGCGGGTCTAGGTGTTGCCCGAGGTGGGCAGGAGAACCATGCAGTGATGTGGAATGGCCAGCAGAGGGCGCCAAAGACATCAGAGTGAGGCATGGTAGAAAGGGTGGGTCCCCAGGCTATCACTGGAAGATGGGTTTGGAGAGCCCAAGAGTCAGGGGACAGAAGGATCAGAGGTCTCACCCTTAGATACTGCAGAAAGCATAGGGGTGGGGTGAAGCCTCAGGATAAAGGGACAGGGGATTGCACATCCAGAACTGCAGTCTTCTGAGCCTTCTGCCCAGGGGCTGGGCCAGTATGAACCTGCGAAGCAGGGCTGAGTTGGGGCTGAGTGCAGGGGTCCACGTGGAGAGGGTAGTAGGTGGCGGGGTGGGCAGGCCCTGTATTCACCAATGCGGGAAATGGCAAGGGGCTTTCCACCAATTGTCCCTGCTTCCTCACTTCCCACATCCAATCTGTCCCCAGCTGTGGGTTCATCTTGTCCATCATGGCCCCATCCCACCGCCCGGGGTGAGGCTCATCTCCCCCTGCCTCTCTTTGGCGCCTTCCAAACACCCTCAACCAGAAAGAGCTGCCCGGTTCATCTCATCACGCTGCTCTCTGTTTGCAAACATCAGAAGGTTCCCTGTTGTCAAGACAAGTGAATCCCCACTCCTTGGCCAGGTCCGTGGAGTTCTCCGTATGCCCTGGTCTCCTCTGCTGTACCGGAGCAGCGGTGACATTAACAATGACAACAGGAGCAACAGCCCTGGCAGCAATGGTAACGACAACACGCCACGTCACGTTTTCTATATTAGTCAAGGCTTTTGAGAGCTGACTCGGGCCAGGCACCTTGCTAAGCTCTGGCCACGCTCTGCCACATTTAATCCTCAAAGCGAGCCTGTGAGGACCCTCTCATCCTGTTTTATAGATGGGGAAACTGGTTCAAAGAGGTCTGGGTGCATGATCCCACGCACAGTCAGAAATGGATTAAATCCAAGATTAAAATCCACCTACAGAAATGGATTGAAATCCAAACAGCCTGACGCCACGGCCCTGTTCCCAGCCTTCCTGCCATCTCCCGAGGCTCCCTGCATCCTACTTGTGCCACAATCAACCCCCCGCCCTCCAGACTTGAAATGCTGGGCCCCTCCTCATGCCTCCACCCAAGCTGTTCCCTCTGAGATCCGTTCTTCCTCTTCTCTCTAGCGAACTCCTACTCAGCCTTCAAGACCCAGCCCAGAGCTCCTTCCTCTTGGAAGCCTTTCTCAGTTTGCCTTTGAGACAGGTCATCAGCTCCCAGCCTCAAACTGCCACAGAGCCTTCTGCTTACTCCACGCGAGGACAGAACAGCCCGTGCTGCCTGTGCTGTTATTTATGTGCCTGAGGTGGCATCACACCATGAACTCGGAGTGCGCCAACATGCCTCACTAACCTCGGGAGCCCCATCCCTAGCAGAGTGCCCGGCACAGAGTCGATGACCAGTATGAACTTGTTGAACAAATGAATCGGAGCCTGCGGAGCGATGGGGGCAGATGCCTCCTGAGAGGGAACTGGGAATGGGACTCAAGGCAGCGTGATGGTGGAGGTGGGGGCTGGGGTGAGTTTCACTGGCCATGAGCTCTAGACAGCTAAACTCGGAGCCTAACATGGTAGGTTCAGAAATCGACAGGAGGAATAGGTCCTGGGAAAGCCACAGGATCAGCAAGAAAGAAGCGAGGGCATGATGTAAGAGTGACAGGAGCCCCAAGACAAAGGCAGGACACCACCAGATAGTTTGCTAAGCCTGGGATGGTGCCTCCAGGCGGGAGGCCCAGCCTCTACAGAGCAGCTAAGACCCCTTGTTTTAATCCCGCCTCTGCCACGATTCACGTGTGACCTTAGAAAAGAGACCTCACCTCCCCGAGCTGCACGGTCTAATAGGGCAGACACGACTCACTCACAGTCACTAAAATTAAACTCAGAATCTAGCTTCTGGGTCCCAGAGCCACACTGTGAGAGCTCTGTGGCCACCTGTGGCTGGGGCCGATGATACTATTCAGGGCAGATACACAGAGCCTTCTCATCAGTGTAGAAAGTCATGTGAAAGACCCTGGTCCTCAGTCTCCTGAATCAGAAAATGGGAATAATAACATTTCCGAGGTTTGTCGTGAGGACTGAAATGAAATACAACAGTGAAGTGCTTTGTTGAGAAGTGGTCACATGACAAATTTTAATAATGACCGACTAACACCTCTCCAGTGTCCAGGGTAGCCTCACAACAACCCAGTGAAATGGGTACTGGTTATTCCTTTGTCAAATGAGGAGATGGGGGCACAGTGAGCTTCAGGAACTCGTCCAAGGTCACACAGCTGGCCAGCGGGGCTCCAGGCCTTGATGAAGTCTGTTCTCTACGAAAACAGACTCAACGTCCAGAACATACCAGGGAGCAGCCCGTATATTTCATCATCACACCCCTGGCTGACGAGCACCTCCTGGCTTGGGGAGCTGCCATTTGGGTGCTTGATCCAGGGTAAGCTGGGGCAGCCACTGCCCCCCACTCTGGCCCAGTCCCAGGCACCCTGGAGGTACAGGAGCTGGGGGTTGGGGAGAGTTTCCATGAGCAGGATTCAGTGGGATACCAAGGCAGCTGCCCATGAGTGGGCACCTGAGGCCCTCGAGGACAGGAAGAGGAGCCAAGAGGAATATACAGAGAACCCCTGGGCTGCAGGCCTGAGGGCAAGACTCTGCCCCTAAGGCTGATGGGTAGAGCATGGCCAGTCTCTGTCCATCTCACCCCAACCCAGGGCCCCAGGTGCCTGGCCTCTCCCTCCAGGTTGCACTCAAGTCCCTCTACTCAGAAACTTGGGCCAGAGCTCAGGGAAGCTTCATTCATTAGTTCAGCACTCACATATTGAGCATCTACTGTATACCAACATGGAGAAAGAAACTGGGACACACCAATGAGCAAGAGGCACGGGCTGTGTCCTTGTGAGGCTCAGGATCTGGGGGGAGGAAGGGCAACATTGAAAGGTCACACTGGTGGTGGCTGAATCACTAATTAGGAAGGGGGTGCTGAGAAGGTAAAGGGCACTCTTGTCACGGCACACCCTCAGGCTCCTGCTGTGGACAGAAGCTAAGAGGAACCCAGAAAATACTCCAGGGTACAAGCCTGGAGAGGCAGGGAGCCGAGGGCTGGGCAGGGGCTCGTAGGCTCAGAGCAGAATGGCAAGGAGTTATTCTCAGTTTATTCTTTGCCCCCAGTGTTACAAGAAGACATCAAAGAGCTTTAAGAAAACTCAGGTAGATTATTAACCCGAGCATCCCTGTGGCTGCTGCATGGATAAAAAATTATAGCAGGACCAGACTGAATTCTGGGAACTTATTAAGGGGATATGGAGGAGATGGAGGTGACAGACAGAGCAGCCTGTCCCCAGGCAGAGAGGGCTGGACCTACTATGCTCCCTTGCAGAGGGTGTGTGTTATGACAGCACTTGGCTTGTGGTCACAGTTCTTGGACCAGTTCACTTAATGCCTATTAATCATCTTTATCACCCTGGGAGGTAGGATGTCCTGGTGGGTATGAGTGTCCTTTGTCAAATGTCAAGCTCCAAACACACTTGCTTTGCTGGGCAGTGAGCATGCAGTGAACAAAAGCTCCCTGTGCTCTGAGCCCATCTCTGCACGCACGTGCGTGTGTGTGTGCACATGGGCTCTGAGGGCATGTCTGTGACAGGCACATACATCTCCAAAGCAGACAGGCACCTTGCAGAAGGGCCGCCTGTGGCTCTCCCTCCTCTGCCCCTCTTCCTTGAGGATTCTGGACCAGAAAGTGCAAGGAAATGGGGCACTTGTCCAGGTGGGGAGCAGGGAGCTAGGGAACCCCAGTGAGCCTAGCTTACCTGGTGCAGGGCTGTGAGTCCATCCTCATTGCACAAATCGGGGCTAACCTTATTCTTCAAGAAGTAGCGCACTGCAACAGAAGGGGACAGGAGTGAGATCCCCAATGCACACGGGTGTGCATGCACGAAGGTAAGACCCAGTCTCCCCCAGATTCCGACACAAACGGCCTTGCGCATTCCCGACAAAAGACTTATGGGATAAATTAACCCCTTCCACATTCTACACATAAGGAAACTGAGGCCCAGAGCATAGGTCTTTGGCCCAGGATTTCCAATAGGTGGAAAATCTCACCAAAGGTGAGACTAACAAGTGCTAATCACTGTCAAGCCCTTCCTCTGTGTCTCTGGTTGTCTAGAGAGAGCACTTTCTCATCCTTGAAACCTCCCCTTGGAGTCCAATGGGTTGGGTTCAAATTCAGCACCATCCAAACACTTCCCTTCCTCTGCCTCATTTTCCTCATCTGTCAAATGCAGCTGGTGCTAATCTTATCTCACTTGGGTGTTGTCAGGTCGGATGGAGGTGAGTCATGTCAGGCATTCTGCACAGTGATGGGCGCGTGGTTTGCAGGTGACTGGCTTTGGCAGCTATAACCATCTTTATTTTTGGTGGTATCGGGGATCCAACCCAGGGCCTGACGCATGCCAGGCAAGAGCTCTACCACTGAGCCACACCCAGCCCTATAACCATTTTTATTCACACGGGGTCCCTGCACCAGATTGTTCATCTATGAGTGCCAGACACCCCATCTTTGGCCCCACTGAACCACAGAGAGTGGAGGTTCCAACCATCCCCATCTCTGGACTTGAGCCATGCCCCAGCCCTTACCCCCGTGCGTGCATGTATGTGTGTGTGTGTGTGTGTGTGTACACGCACTTGCGTGTGTGTTCAGAGATGGTGGATAGATGGGATAGGCCAGAGTGAAGGCCACTGGCAGCTCGAATCCCTCTTACTTAGGACAACCCTTCTCTCCTTACCACTGTGACCTTCCTTCCTACCCGTCCCTATTGCTCACCTAGGACTCAAGTGCACAGGGAAAGATAGGAGGAGCTGGTCCACCAGCCCTGCAGGTTCCTTCCCAGTCTTGGTCACTGAGTCCTTCCCTTGCTCTGGTCCTTGAGTTTTAGCAGGACCACTCTGGTCTCCAGCTATGCCTCTCCCCATGGAGTGAGGTAGCCATGGGATCAATGGACAGAGTCCACTGGAGCCCATGGTTCTTCTGGGCCACCTCTCTACCCTTCCTATTTAAATGGCTCTGAGCCTGCATGCAAGCTCAAACTAGGATCCCACCTAGATTGAGCTTCCCAAAGGTGGACTGGGCAGTGAGTGGGCAATTGTACCCCTAGGTCAAAGGATGAATAGGGCTGGCTGACTCTGGGGCAGGTAGTTGGACTTGGACACGGGCTGGCTTGTGTGTGAGGCCCTGGGTGAGGGTGCAATGAAGCAGGGCTAGAGGTTCAGGCCCTGCAAATGGGAGGGGCAGGCTGGTGCAGGCCCCTGTGAGCTCCTCCACCCCCACCAACCTGGTTCCCCTAAACCATGAGCCAAATCCACATCCTCGAAAGCCCACTGTGGTCACCATCTTCACGCTATGGCTCACTATGCTATGGTTCCCCACTGAATTGTCTCTGCTGTAGCAAAAAAATGAGAAGTGAGCTCTGAAGAGTGGGGAGGTGGCCAGCCACCTCGCAGGACAAAATGTCAGCAACCCCAACAGGTGCCAAGGAAAAGATGACGATAGGTAAGCACTGGGGGGAGTCCAGATCAGTGGGCATGGGGGCCGCCCCTCGGCTCCATCCTCATTAGGCACAGCTCCCAGACCACAGCTCTAGTTGTACCCAGGGTCTCAGTGCGAACAGAGGCCCTGTGTGCAGGGGAGATTGAGGCCTCCACCCAGCAAAATGTGAGGTCTTCCTCAGACTCGCCCAAGATGCATAGCTGCAGGGGGTTAGATGCGACAGGTCTTTATCCAGTAAGACACAGATCCACAGGGTGGCACTACCTAATATGGAGCTTCTAGCAACATTTAGCTGTTGTGGCTCTTTAATCATCATCTAAAATTCAGTTTCTCAGTCATTGTGTACTCAACAGCTGCATGTGGCTACCATATTGGAAAGTGTGGAAATAGAACATTTTTATCATCATGGAAAGTTGCATTGGATAATTCTGCTTCATAAATGGAAATTAGCCCCATAAAAAACTGCTAACACCTTCTCCCAGCCCCCAACTGCTCTGGGAATAATGCCCAAAATCCTTACTATGGCATACAAGGCCTGCATGACGTGAGTCCTGCCTACCAACCAACTTTTTGTATCTATCCAGGGCCACCATTCACATGGTGCTTTGTTGACGGGCAGCTCCCGGAGCCCTGCAACAGATAACTCACTCAACTAAACACAGCGATCCCAGCTGCCTGCCTCGCCAGTCTCATTTCTTAAATTCCAAACATTTCCCACAACAGTTTTTTTGTCAGCCACAATCACCACCCTTCCTCTGACCTAGGAGCTTTTGCATAGTCTGTTCCCATCGCCTAGAAGAATCAGTCATCCACCTATCCATGAATCGGTCCATCTATTTATCCATCCATCCATCCTTCACCTGTCCACACATTCACTCATTCATCCATGTGGCCATTCATCCACCCACCCATCCATCCATGCACCACCATCTATGTACTCGTTTCTAATATACATTCTAATATACACTTGCCTCATTCCCCAGCTTTTGGGTCTCAGCTCAAACTCCCCAGACTCCTCCCATTGTATACCCTCGTTGCTCTTATTCATCACATATGCCCCCTCATCACAAATATGATTACATGACTATTTGAGTAATTATGAGCATTGGATCTGTCTGCCCACTGGACACTGAGCACCAAGAAGGCAGGACTGTGACCTGGTATTTATGGCTCTATCCGTAAGACCTAGCATACACTAAGTCCTTATGAACTCTTCCACGATCTTGACCGAATTGGCAGCCCCCTCTTTTAGTCCAAGGACACAGACTCGCTATCTCTAAGCAAAGCACACCACCCTCCAGTGCTGACCCCCGCAGACCCCTGTCTATAGTGTGCACCTCTTTCTACAGGTCCCTCCTGCATGTAGGTGAGCTCTGGGGACCTGCTCCTAGCCTCAGGGCTACACTGAGAGATTCAGGAAAAACCACTGAGCACCCAGACCTAGCCACAGGAGGTTGCTCAAAGCCTGACAGAGAGTTTTTGGGAGAGTAGAAGTGTCCATTTTGACCCTGTCCCAGAGGGTTTCTGGAAGGTTCTGTACATATGAGGCAGATTTAAGTTGCCTGAGGTGGGTGGTAAAACAGGCTTCCTGTCCAGGAGACTCTCTTTGAAGCAGAAAATAAACATCAGCTGCCAAAAGCAGAGTCTGTGCACAGTAATTATTGGGGTGCTCTCTGTGCTGCGCGGGAGTCCAAGCCATGTAATTACCCTGATGTCGGACAGTTATTTTCAGCCCAAGAATTGGGACAAATCATCGCCATCTCTAAGAAACCCTTAATATTCATGAGCCAAGGCCGCCTCGCAGTCCCACTTTCCAGCTCTAGCTGGGCATCTGGAGCCTGGCACTGGGCCCAGCTCACTGGAGCAAAGTCCCTGGTACCCAGTGCACTAGACTTGCTTGCATCTGGAGTTGATCAAGAAAAAGGACTCCTCTAACAAGAGTCCCCTTACTGAACCTCTCCTAGACACCCAGCTCAGTGTGGAACCATTTTCTTTCATGGATGCACATCTATAATTATTCCAAGAGAAGCTAGGCGTTAGGAAGGGATAGCTCACAGGCACACACACCAAGCAGAAGACCTGGAATTGGGCAGCAGACTTCCTTGATTTCCAAGTCCAGGTTATTGCTTCCCCTGAGGTCAAGTGGGGAACCAGCATTTGGAGAGCCCTGCTGAGCTAAGAGCTGGTATGTGGTGGGGCAGGGCTGGAGGGGTGCATAGTCTCGGCCTCTGATTCCAAGACATGCAAACATCAGAGGCCCTCGGGTCCCAGGCCAACCCTCTTCTTGCAGATAGAAGGGCTCTGGGAATCACAAAGAGGACAGAATGATCATTCCTGCGCTGGTGAGGGGTGGGGGACACAGTAGGATCCATCAGAGCCATTGTCAACGGGAGCTGGCCTCTCTTTACTCTTGCCTAAAACCCTTTCACGGCTCCAAGCTACTCTTAGAAGGAGAATCAAACTCCTTCCACGGCCTTCACTGGGACTGGCAAACTGGCCCATGGGCCAAATCTGTTAGCAGCCTATTTCTGTAATAAAGTTTGCCTTGGAGCACATGCACACTCATCATTTACATATCGCCTACGACTGCTGTCACCCCACAGAGCTCAGGAGTTATAACAGCAACTGTGTGACCTGCACAGGCTGAAAGATTTACTTTCTGGCCCTTTACCAAAAGGTTTGCAGACCCTGGTCTTCCAGGTCCTATGCTGGGGGCTTGCCCACAGGGCTCCCTCCATGCCCAGTCCAAGGGCACCATACTCATTCTAGTCTGTGTGGATGGGATGTCCTGATGTCCTGAGCCATACTCAAGTCCCATCTCCCTACTTCTCTGGGCTCCTCTCTTGCTCTGGGAGCACTTCAAACAACGGAAGAAACTGGCTTGGGATCTAAGGGTTGACCCAGTCTCAGAAAATCAAAAACAAGAGGGCCCACCACTTCTCCTGGCCCACACTCAAGTCTGTCCCCTGCCCACAAGGCCCCCACTCCCAGTGCTGGCCATCAGCTTATCAGAGTGAGGTGTCTGAACTCAAGCATTTTTTAGCTGTGACTTTCGGCAAGTTATTCTTCCTCTCTGTGCCTTCACATACTCATCTGTAAAGTGGGGATCACAACAGCACCTCCTCTGTTGCTATGAGGGTTGCTATGAGGATAAGACAATGCCCAAGAGCTACTATTATCATTAATTAAGAAAATAAAAATAGAAAACAAACATGGCGCTCCTGCCTGGGCTGGGTGCTGGGCAGTATGCACCCAGACCTCACGCCTCTCCAGAGTTCTTAGGCTTGTTGTAAATGACAGGGGGGGTCTCTCCAGGGAGCTCCGATGGCACTGGTTCAAGGGTCACCATGTGCACTGGTCCAAGGGTCACCATGAGGCCAGAGTCATTGTCCCCTGCATCCCCACCATGGGCAGGACCCCACTGAAGGCAAAGAGGTGGCTCCCACCCTCCTCACTCCTGTATCCTGCTGCTGGCGCTGGCCCCACCGCTCCACCCACACCTCCCTGGCAATCTGGCTGGAATCTGGGCCAAGCTGGGCCATCTGCTTCCCTCCATCTCCAGCTGTAGCAAGTGAGGCTGCACTGGTCCCCCTTGGCAGGAAGCTGGTGGCGGCTGCCTATGCAGGGAGAAATCAGCACTGACAAGCCTGTGTTTTCTCTGGCATCTGACCTTACCCCTCCCACAGAACCCAGCCTGACCTGGACCTGAAGGCAGTATGCAACCACAGGTGCTATTCCTGCTCCTTTCCTGGAGGAAGGGGCACTGAGAGCCCGAGGGGTCTGTCCACGGGAGGTAGGCAATCTACATCCCCCAGGTGTCCCAGGGCTTAGCTGCTGTCACCTGGCCATGTGCCATGCACAGTCATGTTCGTGGGGACACTGACCACTGAGCTCTCCTCCCTTCCCAACTCCTTTCCTTTCCTGCCTGGTGCCCAGTCCGATCATGATCTAGTCCCTCCAAGGCATGATCTAGTCCCTGCCCCCTTTGGACCCTACCTCACCAAATCCTGTCTCCCTCCCCGAATCGATCACTGATCCCGCACAACTGGCTTCTTTTCATTTCTGAAAACACAACAAAACAAGAACTGAGCATCCTCTCCTGCACCTGCAGCCCTCTTTCTTCTCAACTTGGACCAGCAAACTCCTCTTCATCCTTCAGATTCCAACCAAAATGTCCCCTCCTCAAGGCGGCCTTCCCTGATAACCCCAGTCTCCATCGCAGCCCCCTGCATTTCTGCATTTGTACTTCACAGCAGCACCCACTTCATTACCCACGGAGCTACTTGCCTCCGGGACCATTTCTCAGTGTCATCCTGCAGACATGGTGCACCGCAAGAAGGTTACTCCAGGACTGCATGGATTATGGATTTTATAGAAACAGAGAACGAATGCCCTTCCCTGAGCCTCCCTCACCAATGCATCCAGGCCTAGGGCTGACCGTAGGGTCTTCAGCCCCACCCCGCACTGTCCCCTCCTGGGGCTGAGTACAGGCACTAATCCCGTCCCTCCTGCCCCAGTCCTCACTCTGTGTGCCCTGTGCCCTTACTTGTTCCTTGTATAACCCAGCTTTGACTGTGGGCTCGACATTATGTTAGTTAAGCATTTTGCACTTGGTCAACTAGTCTTCATAATGGATTATTGTTGATGGCTCACTACTCTCCACCTATTGTGCAATTTACCAATGGGAAAACTGAAGGTCAGGTATGAACATGTCCCAAGGGCATGTGGCTGGGAATGGTAGACCCAGGCCTGGCCAGCCTCAAAGACCGAACACTAAATAAATCACTTTGCTACAAGAATACCATGCAGAAACCACAGAAAGAGAGCAAAGAGAATAATCAAGACCACTGTTGACAAAATTAGGTGTTCTAGAACATCTCATGATAAAGAAGACAATAACCGTAATAGTTATGGCAGCAGCCTCATTATTACGTTTTCAAAAGAGGTCCTTGGGGCACAGAGGTGGACCTATAGCCTGAGGTCATGTGTCAATCAGGTAAGAGCTCTGAGCCCAAGCTCCCCCATGCCCTCCATTTGTCTTCTTGCTGCGTCTTTGTCATAGGCAGACCCCTGTCCCACCCCTGATTCAGAGCACCCTGGTGGCCTGCCTCCAGCTGCCATGCCCCACCCACAGGGGCTGCACCTCCTCCAAGGAAAATCCACACTGACCCCACCCCTCCTCGAGGGCTGTCACAGCTGCAGAAGACCCAGAACTCTCAGAAAACAGGCCCCTTCTCTCTCAGGTCAAAGTCCTGGGTCCTCAAAGTATCAGGCTCCAAAATCACCCTGCTGAGCCATTTCAACCTTTCCACCCACTGCTCCTCCGGGAGCAAAATAGCCAGAAATAGCTGCGGAAGCCCTGCTGCCTAGGGCTAGGGTAGAGAATCAAGCCGAATAGCGACAAGTGCAGCCTGCCCCTCTGTCACACAGTTTACCAAGATTCCGGACGGTGACTCAGCCTTGGTAGAGGGGTGGCCCAGGAAGACATGGCTTTTCTCACTGTCATATCCCTGGGCTCCCAGCGGCCAGCCCTTCCTCTCCCCCCAGAGTCTCATTCCAGGACCCGCTCAAGAAGAAGAAAGAGTCCCACAGTAACAAGTGTTGGTGAGGAGGTGGGGAAACTGGAAGCTTCTTTCAGTTCTGGTAGAAATTAAAATAGTGCAACTGCTTTGGAAAACTGTCTGGCAGCCTCTCAGACATTAAACACAGAGGTAGCCTGTGATCCACAATCCCACTCCCAGAGCATACACACAGGAATGGGCACATATGTCCCCACAAAAACATACATACGAGGATTTACAGCAGCATTATTCATAATAACCATCAAGGGCAAGTAATCCAAATTTCCATCAACTGATGACTAGAGAAACCAAATTCCATGCAATGGAACATTATCCTGCCATAAAAAGAAATGAAGTGCTGATACTTGTCACAGCTTGATGAACTTTCAGAGCATCATGTGAAGCAAAAAAATCAAAAAACAAAACAAAACAAACAAACAAAAAAAAAAAAACGACAAAAAGGGCTACATATCAAATTATCCCATTTCAAGGGGAAGAGGCAGATCCACAGAAACCCAAGACAGATGGGTGTCTGCAGGGTCCCCAAGCACATAGCTATAACCTTTGGCTTTCCAGAACCTGGACACCCAGGACACGAGGCTGTGCTGGACGGAAGGGTTTGGCAGATTCGCATCCACTGCCCAGAGGCCTCTCTGCATGTGTGACTTACACCTAGCATCAGGTGTGTGCAGAAGTGAATGCAGACACACCTTGTCTGTCTTCTTATCTGGGCTGCTAAGTCTCTAGAGTTAAGTGCTCAATAAATACCTGTTGAGCAAATGAACAAATTAATTTTTTTTTCTTCTATGAAAACAAAATTTAAAATTTCAGGGAAGCTGATGTCAAAATAAGTTGGGAGTTAATCCTCTTGGAAAATGTAGACTTTTTGAATCGTGGAGGCCGGGGTGGGACGAGGAATCCCTTGCTCATGTGTGAGTGGACATCTACACACTAGATTTCCTTAAAAGGAGGGAGAGGAGCATTGAACTCAATGGGCATGGAGCGATGTGGACCTGGATGGTTTCTCCACCAAAGATTGCCTACAATGCTTCCCTCTCTTCCTTTTTCCTTCTTCTCCGTTTCATCCCCCACCCCGTGGGTATCTTGACCCCCTAGGGTGCTTAAATTCAAGGACTCAAGCAAAGGGACTGCTTGTCTTGAAACACGATCTTGGAACTTCCCCATTCCATTTGGGTACACACCAGACCCCAGCTGTGCCAGGTCTCGGATGCTCACTGGGTCTGTCTCCAGAATTCTCCCAGCACCTCCCTTCACATCTGCACGGCAGACCCAGGAACCCAATCTCCCTTCTGTCCCTCAGAGCCTGGCTTGCTCCAGTGTGGGCGGGCAGCCCGGGAGCTCTCCAAGGTACCTGCCATCATTCCCATTCCCCTTTCACCCCAAATGCCCTCCACATCTCTTTCTGACTTCCTCTTGCTCTCCCAACCCCATCTCTCACCCCACTTTTCTTTCCACCTATCTCTCCTGAATTTTTTTAAATAACCCAATTATTTCATATCTCCAGGCAAGTAATAGGTAAAAATATTCCCAGCCCTCCAGGTAGGAGATGCATGCATACAAAGTGTTAATGGCTTCACAGTCCTAATAATATCTAACATTTATTGACTATTTTCCAACCATGGATGCTCTACCACTGATCTACATCCTTAATCCTTTTTATTTTTATTTGGAGACAGGACCTTGCTAAGTTGTTGAAGCTGGCCTCAGAACTGGCAATCCTCCTGCCTCAGCCTCCCAAGTAGCTTGAATTATAGGCATGCACCACTGTGCCCAGCCCAAGCTCATTTTGTTAATAAGTATTGAGACTCAATTCTCCTCTGGTCTATTCCCTGTGTAACCGGTGTTTTAGGCATAACTAGTGCCAAGAGACCCTCAGCCAAATAGAGCCAAGAAGAAAAAGTTCATGTCTATTAATATTTAGGCAGAGACAAACAGTTGTCTATAAAGGGGAAAGTTCCTCCAGCTCCCACCAGTCCACTTGGAAACAGCCTTGCATCTCTGCCTCAGTACTGTGATTCGAACAAATTCCATTCAGGTATTCCATTTGTCTGGGGAAATCAGACAAGTTTCTGAAAAATTTAAAGGTAACCACATGAGAAATTGAAGTCAAGATTTGAACCTCTCTTCTTACCTATGAAAAAAAAAGATAAAAGCAAATAAACACAGAATGCATGAAAGTCACAAAATGCAGGAAACAGCAACAACAAAAATCAATGCCACAAAGCATGACACTAGATGAACCAAGACCAAACTCCCCCATAAGCATAAACGAAATCCCTTGTCCTTCTCTACACCCTATATAGCAGAAAAGATGTGGATGCCAAAAAGGAAAAAAAAAAATCAACTGTGTGCTGCTTACAAGAGACAGATCCCAAACAAAATAACAGAGAGACTAAAAATAAAGGAATGTTCAAATATAAAACAGGCAAATGCAAACAACAAAGAAAGTGGGCTGGCACCATTACTATAATGCAGAATGGGATTCTGGGCAAATACGGAGGCAACCCACTGTAGGTCCATCACAGAGAGGGGGGGGGGGAGAGAGAGAGAGGCAGAGGGAGAGAGAGAGAGAGAGGGAGAGGGAGAGGGAGAGGGAGAGGGAGAGGGGGAGAGGGAGAGAGGGAGAGGGAGAGGGAGAGGGAGGGAGAGGGAGAGGGAGAGGGAGAGAGAGAGAGGGAGAGGGAGAGAGAGAGAGAGAGGGAGAGAGAGAGAGAGAGAGAGAGAGAGAGAGAGAGACTTTGAAATAAAATCAGAAACAGAAATCAGACCCATGGTTGCCTGGGCTCGTGCCTGGGTGGGGTGGGGAAAATGAAGTCACAGCAGCCAGGAAAACTTAGGAATTGCATAATCAGTAGAGCAAAATCCAGTAAAGCAAAAATTGTTATTCTTTAAGTCAGAAGCCCAATTATCCTGGGAATCCTTAGTGCACATACCCCCTAAGCAAAGAGCAGAGGGTAGACAAAAATTTCCAGATAAGGACATTGTTTAGGTACATGGTTTACAACCAAGAAAATCCTGGAAGCAACTGAAATGTCTAAACAAGGGGGCATTGACAGAGTCGGTTATGGAACATTCCCATAGTGGAACACTTTGCAGTTGGTTTTGGAATTTTTAACAACCTAGGAAAGTTTTGATAAATGATATAGAATAGGAAAACAAGGAATCAAAAGAATATGCAGTCTCAACTGGAAAGGAAAAAATGTATTCCACGCATCGAAATACTTTTCATTGGAAAAAAAATCAAGATGTTAACTGTACTTATCAGCGATTTTTATTTTATGGTTGTAGTATTTTCCAAACATTTAAAAATCTGTATGTATTATCTTGATAATCAGATTTTTTTTTCAATTTTACTAAAAAACAAAAACCCTTCACAGAATGATGGCCAAATGGTAAAAACTATGTTTCTGCTCTAAGCAAATAGTGCAGAAATGAAATCTCAAGCTAGCTGACCCTAAGAAAGAACTAGCACAGCTGAGATTCCTATGTTGGGTAGAAAGTTAAACCACAATGATAATCGGGGCGCAGTGGCACACACCTGTAATCTCAGTGACTCAGGAGGCTGAGGCAGGAGGATCACAAGTTTAAGGCCAGCCTTAGCAATTTAGTAAGGCCCTAAGCAACTTAGTGAGAACCTGTCTCAAAATAAAACAATAAAAAGGGCTGGGGATGGAACCCAATGGTAAAGCACCTCTAAGTTTTATCCCCACTACCAATAAATAAATACTTTAAATAGATAATAATAATAATAATAATAAATATGTTCAGGGCTGGGGTTGTGGTTCAGCAGTAAAGCAGTCACCTAATATGTGTGAGACACTGGGTTCAATCCTCAGCATAACATAAAGAAGGAAAGAAAGAAAGAAAAAAAGAAAAAGAAAGAAAGGTAGGTATTGTGTCCATATACAACTAAAAATGTTAAAAAAATAATAAATAAATATGTCCATACAATGTAGGGGCCAGCAAAGTTGGGTCCACAGGCCAAAATCGGGCCTGCCACTTACTTTTGTACTGTATGAACATTAAGAATAATTTCTATTTTTCTTATGGTTGAAAAATATCAAAGAAGAATAGCACTTTAAGATACGCGAATGTTCTGGGGAACTCAGATATGGGGTCCACAGTCCACTGGAGCAGGCTCATGGGTCTCTTGTCCACAGCTGCCTTCTGCCCCTGCCGCAGGGGCTGAGCAGGGAGACAGACAGCAGGGCCCACACAGCCTGAAACATTTCTTATCTGGCCCTTTTCAGAAAAAACTGCTGATCCCTGGGGTCGTTCTCTTTGGCTAACCAAATGCATTCAAAACCAGAGTCTCATTTCGCCTGGTTCCAGATAGGAGAGGAGGAGGTAAATGTATGTCCAAGGTGGGCCCCGACACAGAGGCCAAGGGGGCACAGGCCAACGGGCCCAGCTTCTTCACCTGCCAAGGAGTGAAGGGTGCACAGGTCTCCTGCTGTTGCCCCCAGCCCCCCGAGTCGCTGCTGCCTCTCCCCTCTGCAAGCAGCCGCATTTCCTGTCAAGAGCGTGACCTTCTACAACCTGGATGGCGGAGGCTGCAGCTGCAAAGAGCTGGTATTTTTATCCAGCCCCTGCTTCCTGTTTGCTGGCTGGGGGTGGGGGGCGGGTTTGCTGATGTTTGGTTCTGCCGTTTATGATACAGAAATAGTACAGACTGGGCTCCCTTGTCACATCAGAACAGAGGAGTCTGTCCCCTGATAGGGGATGCTGCTTGTCCCCAGGCCCGCCGACCAGGGACCCGGGTCTGCACATCTCCCCTGGTGCCACTCCATCTCCTGTGCCTGCAGATACCCTCTCTGCCTGCGCAGGAGCCGAAACCAGGGCAGCTGGTGGGCAGAGGGGAATCGGGAGCATCTCTGCTGCAGGAAGTGGAAAAATCCACTCTCTTATCAGAGACAGCAGCTAGTGAGGAGCTGGCTGGGCCTGGAGGGGAGCGAGCAGGTTGCCCAGAGCTCCTGGAACGCACTGTTCCCAGCAAGCCCTGGCCGGAGAGGACCAGGGCAGGACGGAGGTGGAGGTGAGCAAGGGACTTGGAAGTCATTTGCCGAGAAGGTCCTGAGCTCGGACCTGGGGAATCAATTGTTGACGGTCCCAGCAGTAGACCAACGAGTCACTGTCCTCAACTTTCCTGTCCTCACAGTTCACACAGCAGAGACATCAGCATCTAACAAGCTGGTGACAGCAAAAGCTGGCTTCTGTGGAGCGCCAGCCTCACTGCCTGTACCGAGCAGGTGTCGGGACCAGGTCACTCAATCCTCACCGCAGCCCTGAGCAGACCAAGGCAGGCTCTGGGATGGGCCCCGAGTTACAAACCGGGAGACAGAGGCACCGTGAGTTTGACTGACTCGTCCCAATCTACTCAGCTGGTGGGGACTCCAGGACCCCCATACTTGAGGATTTCAAGGCATGTCCCAGAGCCAACCCTGTCCCCAGGTTTTAAGGGCCAGGGATCCGCATCTCAGGACCTTCCTGTTTTCTGTTCTCAAGTGTGCCCAGTGCCAGGCTGGAAGCCAGAGGGACAAAAGGATCTTTGCTACACTCATTTCCATGCTGGAGAGATGCCACCAAGTGTACTGTTGGGAACACGCCATCCACCCAAGCACAGCACCTGGCATGAAAACACAGGGGCAGTGGCTGGGAATTCAGAACATTGGTTTCCCAGCGATTCCATCTCAGGCACGTCATCTACCCTACCTGAGTCTCAGTTTCTTTCACCTGCAAAATGGGGACAATAGTCCTACCAGGTGTGTCTCAGTCTTCAGACTCCAACCAAACAGCAGTTCCAGACAGCAAGCATCTTTGGAGATCTTGGGGGCCGATTATAAGATGGGGTTAAAGGACAGCTGTGGCATGGTGGCTACTCCCCAAGACACCAGCCAAGCATCCTAGCTTCCCAGGGGTACTTTCCCACGCACTTGGGCTGGTCTGTGCCACCACAAAGGTGGAGGGTGACTTCTGAGACTGGGTCATAAAAAGCATTTCCGTTTCCAGCTTGGATCACTCACTCTGGGGAAAGAGAGCTGCCACTTTGTGAAGACCCAAGTAGCCCTTTGGGGAGACCACATGTGAGGAACTGAGGCCTCCTGCCCACAGCTAAATGGGTGCCATCTTGGAAGCAAATCCTCCAGCCCCAGTCCAGCCTGCAGATGATACAAACCCTGAACAACATTGACTGCACCCTCCTGAGATACCCTGGGCCTGAACACCCAGCTACCCCCAGGTTCCTGACACACAGAAATTGAAATTAAACAAAAAAAGTTCATTATTATTACTTAAGTCACCATATTTGGGGGGAAATTTGTTATGCAGCAGACACAACTATTAACACCAGAGAAGAGTTCCAACCAGAAGTAAAGAGTTCAAGCCTGGGGACATTACATTAATGGGGACACCCCCTTACCCACAGTCAGCCAAATTTCCCTTACCCAGGGAAATTCTTGACTGAACCCTACAGCTGACTCAGGGTTTCTATTTCCACTCACAGTGCCCTGAACTGCCCACACATGTCACTCAGCACCTGGAGTCTTTCTGGCTCTAGTAGCGTGGCCCAGACTTCCCTACCATGTGAGGATGGGCCCCTCCTAAGCTCAGGGTCCACTGACCTGCAGGAGAGAGGCAGAGAAGGAGATGCATGTCCCCCGCCCCTCAGCAGCCACCTGAATGACCCTCTGTCCTGCTCACCTCCCAGCTCCCCTTCCCACTGCCCATGAGCTAGTGCAGTAGCTCTGCAGATGTGGTTCCTGGATCAGCAGCTGCACCTGGAGATTCCTTAGAAATACAAATCCTGGATATAGCCCAGGAGAGGGATAGCTGGGTCGAATGGTGGTTCCATTCCCAGCTTTCCAGGAATCTCCACACTGCTTTCCATATTGGCTGCACCAATTTGCAGTCCCACCAGCAATGTATGAGTGAGCCTTCTTCCCCACATCCTCGCCAGCACTTACTGTTGTCTTCATAATAGCTGCCATTCTGACTGGAGTGAGATGAAGTCTTAGAGTGGTTTTGATGTGCATTTCTCTGATTGCTAGAGGTGATGAACATTTTTTCATCTATTTGTTGATTGATTGTATATCCTCTTCTGAGAAGTGTCTGTTCAGTTCCTTGGCCCATTTATTGATTGGGTTATTTGGTTTTTTTTTTTTTTTTTTGGTGTGTAGCTTTTTGAGTTCTTTATATACCCTAGAGATTAGTGCTGTATCTGATGTGTGAGGGGTAAAAATTTGTTCCCACAATGTAGGCTCCCTGTTCACCTCACAGATTGTTTCTTTTGCTGAGAAGACAGTTTTTAGATTGAATCCACTCCATTTATAGATTCTTGATTTTAATTCTTGCATTATAGGAGTCTTATTAAGGAAGTTGGGGCCTAATCTAACATGATGAAGACTAGGGCCTACTTAAAAACAGCATACTACAGGGACACAGCCACGTCAATGTTTATAGAAGCACAATTCACAATAGCTAAACTGTGGAATCAACCTAGACGCCCTTCAGTAGATGAATGGATAAAAAAATGTGGCATATATACACAATGAAATATTACTCAGCAATAAAAGAGAATAAAATCATGGCATTTGCAGGTAAATGGATGGAGTTGGAGAAGATAATGCTAAGTGAAGTTAGCCAATCCCAAAAAAATAAATGCCAAATGTTTTCTCTGATATAAGGAGGCTGTTTCATAGTGGGGTAGGGAGGGGGAGCATGGGAGGAATAGATGAACTTTAGATAGGGCAGAGGGGTGGCAGGGGAAGGGAAGGGGCATGGGGTTAGAAAAGATGGTGGGATGTGATGGACATCATTATCCAAAGTACATGTATGAAGACACAAATTGGTGTCAATATACTTTGTATACATTCAGAGATATGAAAAATTTATTCTCTACATGTCTAATATGAATTGTAATGCATTTTGCTGTCACACATAAAAAATCAATATAACAAAATTTAAAAAAGAAAAAAAAAAAGAAATACAAATCCTGCGGCCAGGCACAGTGGTGCACGCCTGTAATCCCAGTGGCTTGGGAGGCTGAGGCAGGAGAATGGAGAGTTCAAACCTAGCCTCAGCAAAAGTGAGGCCCTAAACAACTCAGTGAGACCCTGTCTCTAAATAAAATACAAAATAGGACTGAGGAGGTGGCTTAGTTGCCAAGTGCCCCTGAGTTCAATCATTAGTACCCCTCTCCCAAAAAAAAGAAATACAAATCCTGGGGCCCTACCCCAACCACTGAATCAGGAACTCTGGGGAATTTATGGTTTAACAATTCCTCCCAGTGTTTTTGTTGTTGTTATTATTGTTGTTGTTTTGTTTTGTTTTTGAGAATTGAACCCAGGGGTGCTTTATCACTGAGCTACACCCCCAAGCCCTTTTTCATTTTTTATTTTGAGATAGGGTCTTGCTACGTTGCTTTGAGGGCCTTGAACTTGTCATCCTCCTACCTCAGCCTCCAGAGTCACTGAGATTACAGGGGGGTTATGTGACTTGCACCTGGCCCTCTCAGTGATTCTGATCCACCCAGCGTGAGCCTCTGAGCTGAACAGTCCCTCTGGGGTTCCTGTGCCCTAGCAACACCCATCTTCTCTCTCTCCTTCCACTCCACAAATAGTCACCAGTAGTGAAGGAGATAACACGGGTTTGCCACCTCCAAGTTTGCGATCTGCACCTTCCTAGTCTGGTGTCCCTCTTTTCCCCAGGAAAACCCCTGCCCAGCTCCCACCCAGTGCAGGAAGCATTCGATAAACATGAGCAGAACATTAAATAAGTCGGTCAGCACCTGTCCCCCACAGTGTCCTAGAAGGCTCCACGGGGCTGGGAAAAGCTAGAAATGTGCACCGTGCAGACTGAGGTACCCAGAGCATTTAATGCCCCCCAGGCTGTGGAGCATTCGTACGGAAAAAAGAAACGTAAAATATGTCATTGATCATTTGTATACAGATTCACGTTGAGATGTCTTGAGTTCATTACTTGGATTAATTTCTCCTGTTCCCTTCCTACCGCCATGCAACTATTAGAAAATGTAAAGTTACTTTGGTGGCATGAATTTTCTACTGATCAGAGCTGATTTAGACTGTAAATATTTAGTCAGGTGACTTCAGGCACAGCTGTGAGCTCTGGGAAGGTATTTCTACCCCTTCCTCCTTCTTTTTGCTTCTCTCTTTCTTCCTACACTAACTGAACATCTGTTCTTGAACCCCCTACCCTGAGGCTTGGCACCAAGTCTACACCAACAGGGTTTGTTGAGTGAATAAACTAACGCCCAGAATGCAGCCTGACCCAGGGGCCCCCCTCTTCAGTTCCAAGGCCTGCTTGCTGGCACGTGGTTTCCCCATTTCACTTCAAAAGGAGCCAAATTCCAAAGACGTCCTTATGTAACTGGGGGCTGGGGTCAGTTTTCCTCCTGCATGCCGGGCTCAGGTGCACTCAGGTCCCGGACAGGACTCGCTGTGCAGAACACCTTCTTAAAGTTCCAGGAAGCTGATCAGGACATGAACTTGAGCTTGGGGCTGTGGGGCCAAGCTCCTGAGTGAGGAGAGATGCCAGGCTTAGCCACGCACTGCCCACAGGGCCAGGGAGGGTGAGGGGGATGCGGGGACTAGAGGGTGCTCCAGGAACAGCTGAGGTGCATTGGGGCCTGGACCTTGGAGATCCCCTGGGCCTGGGATGAGCCACTATATGTGGCCAAGCTGCCCCGTGGAGCTGATAGGACAACAAAGAAGTGACCCGAAGCCCTCACATCCTGGACGTGGCCCCTGCAGCACACGCCACACGCCATCAGCCAGCCGTCACTTCCCTCGTCCTCTCCCTCTGCTTTCACCTTCCCAACTTGGACCTGATCCACCAGAGTCTTTTCCAGCCCCAGGGCCCTTGCTTATGTTATTTTGGTCTGCCTAGAATGTTCTTCTCTATCTTTCTGCACGGCTGTATCATCCTCATCCTCCAGGTCACCTAAACATCACCTATTCCAAGAGGCCTACCCTGACAGGCGTCCCTACATATATCACATCCCTTTGTCCCCTCTCAAAGAACCCTGCCTATGCCTTCAATTCATTTTCTCATGTGGTGCTGGGGACTGACCCAAACCCTTTTGAGTGCCAGGAGGGTATTCTACCACTGAGTACCACCCCAGCCCTGGTCATATCTTTTAAATTGAAAGTTTGTCAATTTGTCAGTTTCTCCCTATGGATTATAAGCCCCACCAAGGCAGGGGTTCTGTCTGTTACTCACTGAGTCTTGACATCTTGCACAAGGCCTAGCACACAGTAGGTGCTCAATTAATCTTTGCTCTATGAAGCCAGGCCTTCCTTCTATATATAGGGGAACAGGGATTTGCAGGGGAGAAAGGAAGGGAGGGAAGGACAGAAATACCATCTTTACTTTAAAGAATTTTATCTTCCTCTTTAATATATTCCACAGGTTATGATAGGATTTTTACTGGCCTCACAACATCTGCCTCAAAAATCTTCACTCTATGCTCAGTAGAAGAAGCCTCATGCTATGTGGTTCCACTGGCACAACTTCCTAAACAAGCAAGACTGACCACATACTCTACACCGGCTAGGACCCCTATAATATAACAATTTTTTAAAAAGACAATCACGAATGCTGGCAAGATGGTGGGGGAAATCAGAACCTGTGAGGATCGCTGGGGGATGCAAAGTGGCACAGCCACTTTGGAAAATGGTTGGGCGGGTCCCCAAAAAGTTAGTCACAAAGTTAGCAGAAGACCCGGCAACCCCGCTCCAGAGCACCCACCATGATAGCAGGTTTGCATTAATATCCATTTTACACACAGTCACCCAAAGCTGGAAGCAGCCCACGCGTTCACCAACAGATGGGCAGATGAACAAGTGGGAGGCCCCCTGTATGCAAACCTCTGTAAGATGGGACATTGTGGGCCATGGAAGGCAGTGAAGCCCGATCCGCGCTCCATCCGGACCAGCCTGCGAACGCGGCGCTGAGTGAAAGAAGCCACAAGAAGGCTCAGCCATGGCCGAGTCCACGCATCTGAAGTCGCCAGAGCAGACCGATCCCTAGACACTGAGCAGCTGGGTGGCTGCCAGGGCTGTGGGAGAAGGTGAGGAGTGACAGCTTCATGGACACGGGGTTTCCTTTGGGGATGATGACAACATTTTGGAACCCGATAGAGGGGTCTGGCCAACAGCATGCATGTTCCAAATGCCACTCTTCCCTTTAAAAGTGGCTCGTTGCCTGTGTATTTTGCCTCAAACATAAACAAATAACTTCTAGTGGATTAAAAAAAAAAACACCAAAAACATCCAAACAGTGGTTGCCTGGGAGCAGGTAGAAGAGGCACGGAGAAGGGGCGTGAGGGCACCTTCTGGACTCACAGAAGTGACCAGCACTGCCCAATAAAGCATACTGTGGGCTGCATATGTCATTTTAGATGTTCCTGTTAGGGTTTGGCTGTGGGGCGTCCCCCAAAGCTCACAGTGTGAGACAGTGCAAGGTTTAGAAGAGAGATGATTGGCTTAGAGTCTTTACCAATCAGTGACTCAATCCCCTGATTGGGATCGATTGATTGGTAGCTGAAGTGGAAGGTGTGGCTGGAGGGGGCGTGACCTTGGGTATATATTTGCATCTGGAGCGCAGAGTCTCTTTGCTTCCTCCGCCACCCTCTTCTGCCATGATGTCCTGCGTCCCCTGCAGCCCCCAGCAATGGAACTGGCCCTCTATGGACTAAGACCTCTGAAACCGTGAGCCACTCTGTAGTTGTGCTTTTTGGGTCCTTTAGTCACAGCAGCAATAAAGCTAACACAGTTCTGGTAGCAACATCCAAGAAGAAACAGATGACATTTAATAACATTTGATTTCACACAGTGTATCCAAAGTATTCTTCACTTTTTCATGTAATCAATATTTTAAATTCTGCACCCTGACGGTGGTAGTGGTCCCCCACATCTACATGTGTGATAAGAGATTTCCTGGCACTAAACACACACGTGTGCAAATGAGTGTATGTGAAACTGACGAAGCCTGGACAGAGCCTGCAGATTGCATCCATGTCAGCTTCGTGGCCGTGACATTGTATTAGAGCTTCCTGCAACTGTGCAGACTGGATGGACGGTAGAGGGACCTCTCAGTAATATTGGTTAACCTGCACAGGAATCTACAATTCTCTCAAAACGACAAAGCATGGGCTGGGCTCACTGGGGTGGACCAGGCTCCTGAAGTCAAAGGTGTCAGAGGCACAGATGTGCAGCTGTCACATGGGCCAAGCCAGGGGCACAGAGCTGAGCCAAACCAGGCCCTGCCTTTGCCTTGTGGGGCTCCCAGGATACACAGCAGCCACCACTCAGATAGACAGGAAATCACCCTCATGAGGACCACTGAGGAAGAGGCAAGCCACGCCCCAAGGGTGCAGAGCAGGGACCAGGCGCAGTCAGTGGCTCACCCAGTCACAGCGCTGCAAATTGAGGGGGAAACGCCCACTGCCAGCATCAGATGATGACGTATGTTCTGACACTTTCTGGAAACTTCCTCTGTGCCAGGCCCTGAGCGGCACATTGAGTCCCAGGATAACTCTTTAACATGGGCATTATTCCCACTGAACCAAAACAGAAACTGAGGCACACAGACATTGAACTATCTTCCCAGAGTCACCCAACAGAGCTGGGCTTTGTGTCCAGGTGGTCTTGCTCCAGAGCCCAGGGTCTGAACCATGCACCTCTGTGATTCCTGGCAGGACCCCACAGGAGGCTGATCTGTGCCTGGTGGAACTTTAATGAACCCCATTCCCTGGGGTCACTCCCCGGTGCACCCTCATGAGCACCAGGTTGAATGTTTGGGTGTTCATGGCTGTTGAGGCCAGCAGAGCCATGCCCAGGGGCCTTTGGGAGCATCACCTCACTCTGACCGCTGCTGTGGGGTGTGTTTGTGTGTGTGTGTGTGTGTGTGTGTGTGTACACATGCATGCATGTTTTACCCAAACTTGGAATATTATTTGGCCCTAAAAAGGAATGGAGTACTGACCTAGGCTGCCACAGGATGGACCTTGAAAACATGCTAAGTGAAAAGCCAACACAGAAGGCCACGTGTCGCAGGAGCCCACGGATGTAAATATCCACAGGTGAATCCAGAGATCCAGAAAGAGCTTGGTAGTGGCCGCTGGAGGTGGGGGAGGCTGGGAGTGACTGCCAGCAAGCAGTTTCCTTTCGGGGTGTGCAGAGGAATTAGGAAGAGGTGCTGTTTGCACCACCAGGCGAGGGTGCTGAAGCCCACAGACTGGGGCATTGAAACAGTTAACATCGTGAACTCACCTTCAATTTTAAAGAAAGCAGCAGCAGTCGCCACACCATGGGGGCACTTCAGCTGAACAGGGAGGCCCACCTCCACCCCAGCTGTCCCCTGCACACTCTACTGGTGCCCTCTGCACGGGAAAGACCTGCCCTGCCTCCCACGTCCCCAACACCCATGGTGCAAGAAAAAGCAAGCAGCCACCTTCATGCCAGTACCCAGGAGGCCAAGCACACTGGGCCCAGGAGGTGCGGCCAGCAGTGTCAGCACTCACTGTGTGCCAGAGCACCTGCTCAGCTGTCCTCTTTAATCCTCACAACACTGAGGACTGTACTGCTAGGGTCCCACTTTTACAGAACAGGGAAGGAGGCTCAGAGAGGTCAAGTCAGTTGCTGAAGGTCTCTCAGCAAGTAAATGGTAAAGCCCACAGGTTCTTCCTCTTCCCTCTGCTCATACAACCAATCCACAAAGGATGGCACACTCAGATTTGGGGGCAGGTTTCCTCTGTTCCCATAGACAGCAATCAACCTCCCTCCAACACCAGAAACAGGAATCAAACCTCATGGGCTTTGAAACCCAGGTAAGGGATGGGGCCTTCAAACAAGATGAAGGTAGAGATTCTGCCAAAGGTCAGGAGACCCAGGGTCAGGATCCTGCTCTGCTACTTCTGCTGTGGGAGCGTTCTGTAGGTGGCAATCTCTCTGGGCCTCGGTTTCCTCGTCTGTGAAATGGATCCCATCCGTGCAGGCCCATGGAGAAAGGGAGCCAGCGAAAAGATTGTAGCAGCAGGTCAAGGGCAGGTGCCCTGGGAGAAGCCGGGGAGGGGCCTCTGCTTCCCCTCGCTGTCCCCTGGAAGCCCAGGCCCAGGGCCAACCCCCACTGCCGTCTTCCAGTCAGGAGTTTCCGTGGGCTGGGACGCGGTGGGACTCACCTCATGCTCTAGATTGGTTAACTTGCACAGGAATCTACAATTCTCTCAAAACGACAAAGCATGGGCTGGGCTCACTGGGGTGGACCAGGCTCCTGAAGTCAAAGGTGTCCGAGGCACAGATGTGCAGCTGTCACATGGGCCGAGCCAGGGGCACAGAGCTGAGCCAAACCAGGCCCTGCTCTGAATTTCAGTCTGGTAAGGGGACAGAGCCCGAGAGACAGACAGACCCTGGGGGACTGACACCGAGGCCACCAGCGTGTTTTCAGGCCAGCCCAGCCCATTCAACAGTGTTTTCCCAGCCAGAAGGAGGCCGCACTAATTAGGTGGAAACCAACCTCGTGCAAATCTATGTCCACGGCTGGGACTCCAGGAGGGGCCAGGGCTCTCAAAGTGGGTCAGAGACGCGTTGGTCCCTTGGAGTCACCTCCTTGTCTACTTCCCAGAATGTGGCCCTGCAGGCATCCCTACAGGCCCTCCAGCCTCCCCACCCCTGGCCTGGAAGATCCTCTGTGAGAGGCGGGGGACCCCAGCAGTCTGGGGGCCAAGGAGACCCTGTAGCCCCTCAGTTCTGCACAGTCTGGGCTGTGGGTTGCTGCAATGGGGGCCGCTCAGCATGTAGCATGTGCTAAGCCCGATTCCCTACTCAGATTCCACGTCTGTCGCTCTCCAGCTGTGTGACTTTGGGCATGTTTCTTTACCTCTTTGTGCTTTTGTCTGCCCAACTGCAAATATAGGGTCATAACAGGACCTCTCAAGAGGCCTTCAGAAGGATAAAATAGGTGAATATTTATGTGGCTTCTTTTTTTTTTTTTTTTTTTTTGGCAGCCTTGGGAATTAAACCCAGACCCTTGTGCATGCTGGGTAAGCACCCTACTACTGAGCTACAGCCCCAGCACGGAGAAAGCAATTTCAGTCAGTGATTAGCAAGTGCTGGTTAGAAAGTTTCTTTTTTAATTCCTACCTTTTCATTTTTAATAGCTTTATTGAGAATATAATTCAGATAGTGTACATTTCACCTATTTAAAGTATAAAATTCAGCAGGTTTTTTATTATTATTATTATTTTGTAGTATATTCACAGAGCTCTACAACCACTTGGGATTCTCTGCCTCAGCCTCCTGAGTAGCTGGGATTACAAGCCTGCACCATGGTACCCAGCCCTGAATCAACTTAAAACATTTTATTACCCCCCCTAAAAAATCCATACTCCCCATTTCTCTCCCTCTGCTCTCTCCCTAGGTAACTATTAATTTGCTTTTTCTGTCTGTCTATATTTTCCTGTTCTGGAAATATCATACAAATGGAATCAGTACTGTGTGACCTTTTGTGTCTGGCTTCTTTCACTTAGTCAGGTCATTCCTTTACATGGCAGAATAATATTCCACTGTGTGGCTATATCAGGTTTAATGTATCCATTCATCAGTTGATGGGCATTTGAGCCATTTCCACTGATGAGCTAGTATGAAAACCATGGTGATAAACATCCACGGATGAGTTTTTGTGTGAACATATTGTTTTATCTCTCTCAGGGGAAATGCCTAGGAATAGATTTTATGTAAGTAGTTGTTAAATAAAACATCTTCATCTCATCTGGGGCCACCCAGCAGAGAAGATGGGAATTGATGGGACCCCAGGACTTGGCTATAAATATGACAGTGGCTGTGCTAGGCTTGCTGACACACACATTTGCACGGTTCCATTGAAGTGTCTATAATTGTCACCATCACTGTCTACTTGAAAAAGCTGAGGCACAGACAGGCAAAGCAATCTTCTCCAGGTCCCACAGCTGATGCGCAGAGGAGCTGGGACATGAACCTGGAAAGGACCTACTTCCTCCTGTTGTCTCCGCTGGAGTCTAAGGGGCGGGGGGCGTGGCCAGGGAGATGCAGAGGGAAATGTGGAAGGTCAACACCCCGTCCTCTGCTCACGGAGGGCGGCTCTGCGGACGGTCACGGTCACGCAGAGAGTCAAACCTGTCAAAGGGACGAGCGAGTCGCGGCACGAGGGAACGAGCCAGGGCTGTGCTTTACGGACAGGGAGGCAGGACGTGCTTGGGTCTCTGTGGGAGACTGGGACTGGAGGCCCAGCCCAACAAGTCCTGGACCCATGGGCTGCATTATGCCTTTACCTGGATGGCGAGTGGGGGACAGCAATAGGGACAGAAAGACATAGAGGAGGGCCAAGGGAAGGGTAGAGAGTCGGGAGGACAGTCACAAAACAGGGTGGGAGCACTCCCAGTGAGGAAGGTCAGGAGCAAGACTGTCCAGAGGGGCTGGGGCTGGGGCCAGTGGTGGAGCGTCCGCCTTGCACCTCATAAAACAAATAAATAAAATAAAGGCACTGTGTCCATCTACAACTAAAATATATACATTTTTTTTTCTTTTTTTAAAAAGACTGTCCAGATGGGATCCTCGGACCCCCTGGACAGGGAATGAAGCTGCATGGAGGACCCTGGGTGCCACCTTAAGGAGAATGCACCACGAGACAATTGAAACCCGTCTAGAAAGCAAAACGTCTTTCCCGATTGAAGACCTAGGCAAAGCCACCATCAGGCCACCTGGGACATGGCAGGTGGACAGGAAATCGAGTGAGTTTGGCTACACTGTGTGAGTTTGCAGCTGGGACAGAATCCACGTTTACCAGCCGTTTCCTTCTCCTCCAGGCACGTGGGGTGAAAATCTGCACCACTGTCTCTTGCAAAGGTCTGGCCCCAGTCGGGGTCCCGATCAGGGACGGTAGCCACGAAGGGACTCACAGTCCAGAGCTGTACTTCCCACACAGTGACTGCTGGCCACAGGGGACCATGGCGTTTGAAATGTGGTCAGTCTGAGTTGGCAGGGGGAACCTCGGGGTACCCAGATTTCAAAGACGGATAAAAAAAAAACCCTATCAAATACAAATAAACAGATGATCAAAGGAAGTCTCTCAGGGCAGAGGAAGGGGACAGGGTGGGAGGGAGGGAGGGAGGAAGAGGAGGGGAAAGGGGAGTCATGAACTGAAGTCAAATTCCATGTGTCATGATGCTGCTACCTTTGGGACACTGCCACATCCGCCTTTGTGCCTGTCTACGGTTACCTTTGAGACCCAGCAAATCTGCATAGATACATGTCTCCAGTGGCACTAGGGACACAGACACATCTCCCTTTGTGTATGTCGGAGGTGACTCTGAGACACAGACATCTTCACTGGTACCTCATGGGCTCAGCACATCTGCATGGCTACATGTCTACGGGTTCCTGAAGGGGACAGTCACACATCCGCTTTGGTACACCTGCAGTTACCTTTGTGACACAGGCTCCTGGGCCTTGGTATATGTCCACAGCTCCCTTTTGAACAGTGACTCATCTCTGCACTGATATTTGGCTAGAGCTTTTTTTTTTTTTTTTCAAAAAAATGTCACACGTGGCTTGTGTTATGTTTTCAGTTTTTATATTTTCTACATCTTTATTTTTATACATCTACCTCCCCCTTTTGAACAGTCGTGTCTGCATTGGTGTCTGTCTACGGCTCCCTTTGGGACACACCCACGTCTGCATTGGTAAATGTAAACAGTGACGTTTGGGACGCAGTCACCTGTGCTCTGGTGGTTGGCTACGGCTCCCTTTGGACACTTACACACCTGTACTGGTATTATCTACACTTACGTTTGGGACACAGTCACATCTACATCTTGACGTATCTTCAGTGGGCTTGGGAACACAGACCCTCCTGCGTCAGTCTACATCTGCAGGCACATCTGCACTGGTAATATGGACATCTACCTTTTGGACCAAGACACACTACATTGATGGTGTCTGTTGGGATGAATCCAACTACTCTATGTAACTATAAAGCTCTCATAAAAAAATAAAAATAAAAACAAAACCCAGAATGCAACCTATTCATACATTTTTTATCGGCTGGATGTTGAAATAATATCTTGGGTACATTTTCTTTAATAAAATATATCATTCAAACTAATTCATCCTGTTTATTTTTACTTTTTTTTTTAACATGGTTGCTAATGCGGGTAAAAATGTCACATGGGGCTTGTGTTGTTTTTGGTTTTTATATTTTCTAGAGGGCAGAGTCACAAGATGGGAGGAGCCTTGGTAAGGGTCACCGTGTGGGGGACAGCCACCTAGGAGGGAGGGCCCCCAGAGGTATGTGACCATCACCACGATCAATTTTAGAATATTTTACTACCCGCAAGAGAAACCCTGTACACGCCCATTAATCGTCACTTCCCATTCCCCAACGTCACCTACAAACCCTGGGTAAGTCACAGATACCCACAGATAAACATCAGAGTGACACAGCAGTTGGCAACCTGCGGCAGAGTAAAGATGGCTGTCAACTGTGACTATCAAGTTTCTGACATCAGGAGGTGGGGTCTTCGTCCCACTCCCTTAGATCTGGGTGTGCCGTGTGACAGTACCAGGAGATGGGCAGTTTCCAGGGTCCACTTGCTCTTGGAGTGCCAAGCTGTCACCCGAGAAGTTGGACTATGCCACAACCATCACGCTAGAGATGACACGGCAAGACGCCCCTGAACCACAGAAAGAGGAAGTGAGATGCCCAGTCAGTGCAGGTGTCCCCTCCTGAAGAAGGATGACTGTTTAAGTCACCCCACCTGGGACTCCAGACAGTCTGTGGCAGAGATGAAGCTCCCCTGCTGGGCTCCACCTGAACTCCTGACCCACGGGAGAAACCCAGATTCCACCCACAAAAAATGACACCTCCTGAGTTCTGCTGAGACCAAGCAGCCGTGAACGTGCCATCAATGGGGGCCTCTGGGCACTGTCCTAGCCTACTGAGACCTCTGGGCTCCCCCTTGAAGAGTCCTTACTAGTCTCCTCCACCTTGCAGGGCCCCCACTCAGGGGCACCAAAGAAGCCAGCCCTCTGGCTCACAGCACAAGGTACCTGCTGTGACCTGAATTGTGTCCTCCCAGAATTCAATCCCTAAGCCGCAAGGTGACAGTATTTGGAGATGGAGTCCTTGGGAAATAATTAGGTTTAGATGAGGTCATGAGTCTGGGGCCCCCATGACGGGATTTGTGCCCTGACAAGAAGAGACACTAGGGAACTCTCTTTCTCCTGTCTCTAGAGCATAGAGCAAGATGGTGGTGTGCCAGGAAGAGTCCTCCCTGGAAACGAAGCATCCTGAAACCTTGACTTTGGACTTCCAGCCTCCAGAGAGGTAAGGAAACAAGTATCTACTGGTGAAGCCACCCAGTGATGGCAGCCCCAGCTAAGACAGTGCTCTAGTGCCTGGATGAGGTCTTCAAGCCACGTACACCAAGAAGGAGTGATGGGCTCAGAGCCCTTCGGGAACACGGGCCTCCGGCAGTGGTGCCCTGAGAGGCATCTGGGTCAAGGCAAGGATCAGTGACGGAGCACCATGAGTCAGAAGCAGTTCATAAGCCAGAACACACCAAGACCGGAATATCCTTGCCAAAAATGGAACTTTAAGAAATCTACAGAGTTGTGTGGGCTTGAAGAATATATTTTCAGCTGCAGAGACAAAGATGGTGCGTTTGACACGTCCCCAAACCTACCTACTGATCTATCTATATAAAATCCAACCCCCTTCCATTAGCTGGTGCTTAACCTCAAGATTCTTTAAGTGGAAAACAATTTTATCAATCAAGAACCCCCTGATGAGGCACCCGCAGGTTATTAAATGGGTACCCCATCACCTCGGAGGCCATGACTGCTTTGCTTTCATGAAATAAGAAGTACAGTTGGCTCCGCAAGCCCCAGATGTAATTTTTTTCTAAATTTTTTTTAAAACCTGGAATTATTGCCATACAATATTTTCCAAGCATTACGTATCAGAAGATGCTGTTGAACATGTCAGCTAGGTCTGACCCTTGATGTGGCATCTGTCTCAGGACCTGCTGGAAGGAGGTAGTCAGAAGAGAAGAAGGTACTTCCCACATGCACGAGTCCTTCTCCACGTCTCACCCTTTACACATGCCGGAAATTCACCCTGGAAGCCCGATTCTAAACCCTGGCTAACCTGACTGACCCCCTTGGAAATGGGTTTAGAACATGGTAGTCAGGTGGCAGCAGCCACGTGGAGGTGAGGGTGAGGCCCTGAGCAGCTGGCCTGCTTCTCAAGCTCCTTGCTCAAGCAGGCTGCTCAGCTTGAGCCCCTCCCAGCCCAGCCTTGCTAGCTGTGGCTAAATGCTGAATGGGGATGGCTGGGATTTTGAAAAGGGACAAATGCTCTACGGAGGTTTGACTATGACTGCAATATGGGGCTTGGTGTACAGATCCTGAGGTCAGGCAGTCCTGGCTCTGCCTCTAGGAAAGGGGACAAGTCACTAAAGCCTCAGGCCATCCACCTTTAATTTTTTTTTTTTTTTTTTTGATGGTGGTACTAGGGATCTAACCCAGGGCCTTACACATACCAGGCAAGCCCTCTACCACTGAGCTACACACCCCCAACCCTTTTTTTTTTTAAATTTTGAGACAGGGTCTCACTAAATTGCCCAGGCTGGCCTCAAACTTGCCACCCTCTTGCCTCAGCCTCCTGCAAAGCTGGGATCACAGGCACATGCTACAGTACCAGGTTACCCCGGGGTTGTTCATGGCACTGGCTTCAAAGAGTAGTTGGGAGGGTGCAGCAAGCTGATGCGTGGAAAGACTCTCGCACCGTCCAGACCTCGAGTGTCCAATGGGAACTGAAGACGGAACGAGGAAAAGGAGGGCGGGAGGTGGTGGCTCGGCTGTGGGTGGGGCCAGAACCTCTGGCCAGCAGCCTGACCCGTCCCTCTATAGGCCCAGAAAGGTGGGAGGCCCTCTAAAGAGCAGAGACTCACCCAGCCACACTGTGCCTGCCTGACACTGCCTCAGTGCAGCCTGTCCCCAGGTGTTGTGCCCACAGCTCACAGCAGCCCGCTCCAACTGACTGGCACAGACTGGGACCCAGCGGGACCTAAGATGGTGGGATGGAGGCCCAATGGAGGCAACTAGACAGGACAGAACAGGCTCCACCCAGCCCTGGGGCCGTCCTCACTGCTGTGCCCGGCCTCCTACCCAGTCACTTCCCCCACCCCCAGTTGCTCCCTCTCCCCCCAGCCCTTCCCCATCAGCCTCCCTGCTCCTTCATTAGCAGGCTCTGTCCCACCTGGAGGATGGATGGCTGCCCCTTCCCAGCCTCTTCTCTAGAGTTGTTACCCTCCTGGAGATTTTCTTTGTTTGGGTTTTTGTTTTGTGGTGTGGGGAGTTGAACCCTGGGGCACTTAACCACTGAGCTGCATTCGCAGCCCTTTATTTAGTTATTTAGTTATATATTATTTTTAGTTACTTATTTATTCAGAAACAGGGTGTCACTAAGTAGCCAGGCTGGCCTTGAATTTGCCATCCTCCTGCCTCAGCCTCCCAAGTTGCTGGGATTGCAGGCCCGTGCCACCACAACTAGCCTGCGTGGTTATCTTCTGACCTAACAGTTTGGGCTGGGCGCTGTGTGTGGCAGCACGTATCTGTAATCCCAGCTATTTGGGAAGCTGAGGCAGGAGGACTGCAATTTTGAGGCCAGCCTGAGCAATTTAACAAGACCCTGTCTCAATATTAAAAAAAAAAAAAAAAAAAAAAAGGAAAAAAAATTAAAGGGCCAGGAATATAGCTCAGCAATGGAGCATTGCCTAGCAAGTGTGAGGCCCAGGGTTCGATGTCGTGTACTGCAAACAAAACCAAAGAACCCCACCAGTTTGGAATCATCGAGTGAACCCTGGCCCTTGCCAGAGCTGACCAGTCCTTGAGAAGTCCTCTAGACGAGGTAGGAAAGCGTCTCTTCCTAGACAAGCAGCTGATGTGCAGGATGAACGGTCCTGCCAATTATCTCTGAGGCCTTTGGTCTATGCGACAGGGGACCTGAAGGCACAGCCCACACAGCACATGCCATGCAACAGTGCCAGGCAGAACCAGAGCCTGGCCCCGGGGGAGGCCCCAGGGAGTGGCTCAGGTGGGCCTCTCAGGCACGGAGCCCCTCCCTCCCCAGGGCCCTGCCCCAGCGGCCCTGCAGTTCAGGGTGTTTTCTCCTGAAAGCCAGGAGAAGTTCATTATGGATCTGATTAAATCAGAAAGAATCTCATTTCAGGCCTGCCAGAAAACAAGCTATTTTCAGCATCCGTGGGCAGCAATGGAGGAGAAAGTCAAGAGCTGGAAGGTATGACTCTGGGAATCGGAGCCCATGCAGGGGCAAGGCTGGCCACCGTGTCTCCTTGAAGGAATGCTAAGTGCCAAGTACCCTGGAAGAAGTTTTTATAAAATATTCTAGAGTTATGTGAGTTCTTTTAATAACAAGGGAGCAGATTATATTAACTCTGAAAGGTTAGAGGAAGTAATTTACAGAAACTAATTAGAGTCCTTCCAAAGAGCTTTTATAATTAATATGGGTTTTAGACACTCAAAGGGCTCAGGACAACCCAAACCAATTTTTGCGGCTACCTTAAGAGCTGACACAAGGAACCCAGGAAATCCTGGGCACTGTGAGGTCCATGGTCTCTGTCAGAAATTCTTCAGGGGCTGATCCTTTTATTTTAGGGACTGTCAAAGAGTTCCCTAATGCAAGCAGGCTTTAAGTCATACCTTACATGGGCCGGCTAAAACTTTCCAAGTTCTCCTGATTTACAATGAAAACTGTTGCAAAAAAGGTGTGGACACTTTTATACTAAAGTGTAAATGACTATAATAAGAATACTCTCACGTGAGTGACTGATAGGAGCCGGCACTGAGCAAACAGCAGTAGAGAAAAGTCGGGTAGTTACAGTGATACAGATGAGCCGCAGAAGGGTATAGAAGAAAAAAAGAGATATTGATCTTGCCTCTGGCCACCCCCTCCCTGCCACATATACGTCATTCTCTCTCATTTTACAGATGAGGAATCCAAGTCCAAAAGAGGTTAAGTAATTTGCCCAAGATCATAAAATAGAAATTAAAATTTAGTTTTGCCTGATTCCAGGTTTTGTGGCGCTGGGGATCGAACCCAGGGCCGTGCACCTGTAAGGCAAGTGCTCTACCCCTGCACCACATGTCCAGTCCTGAGTCCATGCTCTTAACCTTCAAAGTCTACCATGTCTCCCCCTCTCCACTGAGGGCCCCTTCGTATTCCTTCCCCTCTGTCGTCCACGTCTTGAAAGATTTTCTTACCGAGCACACTGCATTTGCGAACTAATCATTTGTCCCATCTGGCTGATGATTATTTTTCCATTCCTGTTTCTGTTTCAACATCGATCCAGACTTTAACCCCAATTATTGAGAGTTCAACATAATATTATGAAATCCTATAAATCACTGTCATGGCTATGCAGCTAATAAGCAATACAATTAAATAAACATAAGCACCACTCTCCAACGCTACACTCTGACTGCCACAGTGTTAGAGTCAGTGCCAATCATATCTGCAACGTTCTCAACCCAGGGTCCAGAACTCCCAGAGAGAGGACTCCAGTAGCAGTATGTAGTCCACTCAGTATATATCCCAGACATTCAAGGGACATCAACAATAGATCATTGTGTCCCATCAATGTGACATGCTCAGGGTTATCACACCATGTTGTGAGAAATCCAGTCTGAAGCAAATCAAAGTCTAGAATGTATGGTCCATCGTAACATTAATGGTCCCCAGGGAATCTTGCCTTCGCTACCTGTGCGCTTGTAGGCCATAGGACCCTGTACCCAAGGAGACGTCGGCAATCATGATGCAGACAAAGGCTTGGTCAGTGCCTGTACCTTGGGGTTGGTGACCATCTTGGAGCCCTGAGACCACCGTGCTGGAAAATGGACCACATGGAGAGAGAATCCAAGTCATCCCTGCTGAGCCTGGACACTGGCTAACCCTGCTGTTAGCTACAGCCTCCTGTGTGAGCCCAGGCAAGACCAGCAGCCGCACTGCCCACTCACGCCAAAGACTCATTGAGAAACAGTAAGTTGTTTGAGCCACAAAGTGTTTTGGGGGGATCTGTCATGCAACAAGCGGATAATAATACAGTGAAGCTCTTGAGGGCGACTCACTAGAGAATTGTTGTAAGGACTGGTGTGATATACCCAGGGAACTTGGGGTTCCCAACCAAAAAGCCTGTGTCTAGAGTTTCCCTTCCAGGACTGGAAGCCCTGACTTCTCCATCGGGGTTTGGGGTTAGCTTAGCTGCTTCTCTGTTAGTGACAAAGGAAGCATTTCAGGTTTCATGTTTCCCCTTTCTTAGTCTCCACCTCGGCTCTGGATGCAGTGTCTCTAGCCCAATATGGCAGACAGAGGACAAGGTGGCCCCAACATGAATGAGTATGCCAAACAATGCCATACCCAGAGAAGATTCTGGAACATTCTTCTGTTTTTAAAACCCTAGCCTTCCTCTCTGTGGTTATTTGATGAGTTGGCTTTCAAAGGTAAGAATTATCTGGATTCCAGCGAGCAGTTGACAAACCTCTCATGTGTTCCTTATTAGCACCCTGGGGAAGTGCTGGTTGAGAGTGATGTGGTTGGAGTCTGGGGCCATTTCAAGGAAGTTCTTTTTTGGGGGGAGGGTAGTGGTGATTGAACTCAGGGGCACTCAACCACTGAGCCACATCCCCAGCCCTATTTTGTATTTTATTTAGAGACAGGGTCTCACTGAGTTGCTTAGCGCCTCGTTTTTGCTGAGGCTGGCTTTGAACTCTCGATCCTCCTGCCTCAGCCTCCCGAGCCGCTGGGATTACAGTCATGTGCCACACACCCAGCCTCAGTGCAGTTCTGATTGGCTGAATCTCCACAAGACTCCCAGGATGGCATCACCTTGGTGACTGACCATGGCTGACCAGCCTACCAGAGGAGGTTTCTTCTCCCAAGAGAAGTCTCATACTACCCAAGACTGTGAGGCTGCTACTCCACACAACACCGGGATCACAGGAAAATGGAAATGGCCTTGGGGCCAGAAATGTATGTGAGCTGGTCAGCTCGTTCCGTGCTTGTAGGCAGACCTGGCAGGGATGTTACATGAAACCAGAGGCTTCAGGGAGGTTCGTCATCATCATGTTCGCTGGCATGAGGCCAAGACAGGCTGAAGCATCCTTTATCCATAATCAGACTGTGCTTAGCAACAGGATGGCAATCTTTGAAGTTGTTGGTCACAGTGCCCTCTCCTGAGGCAAGCATTTAAACGGCTTTGCTCCCACATGACCTCCTGGCTTTCTTTTTCCGGGCATCTGTTCTTGGCCAGGCCCTCTCCAGGATGCCTCTACCTAGTGGTAAGCACATTACTGCTGTGCTGTCTTCCAAGTGCCTCTGCTAGACTTGACGCTCCAACATGGCCTGGCCCAGCCTGTCCTGTTCACTGCTCCAGGGCCAGCCCGATGATGCCCAGGTGTGCCCTGCGCATGCCCATGCCTAATCCCTAGTCACATCTCACATGTTTTGTTGTGCTTTAACCCTCGGAGAGAAGCCTGCTGAGTTTTCGAGGCAAGGAAGGCCCTTTTTCTATAGCGGAAGCTCTTGCTGTGTCCCACATGCTAACTACAAATGCCAATAGAGTGAAGTTCATGTTGATTGCATAACTACTTCCAGTGAGTGATGACTGACTTTGAAACATTAATCTGAAGAGGATCTTTAGCAGTGGGCCCCAGGCTCTCTTTTATTCAATTTTTTTTAATCAGGGATTTGGATAATGGAAAAAGGACTGTTTTTCTGAGAGAGCAGCCTCTAGCCCAGCACAGCTGCCTACTCCAATTACTTCAAATTAAATAAAATCGAAACTTTAGTGCCTCCACCTTGCTAACCATATTTTAAGTGCTCAGTAACCAGTAGCTAGTAGCTACCACCTTAGGCAGCACATTTTCATCCAGGGGAAAAGTTCTATTGGACAACTCGAATCTGGAAGACAAATGCCCATGGCATTCGTGAACAGCAAGTAGAAAGTTCTGGTGAACATTTCTTTTGCAGTGGAAATATTCAGTTATGGCCTGGTCAGCATCCCCCCCCCCTCTCTCTCTCTGGAAATAGCATCCCTTTTCCTTGGTGAAGTTATAACATATTCCTTAGTGTCAGTCCCCCCGTGTGGGAAGGAGCTGATTCCAGGTGTGGGCACATGGCTGAGGTAGGACCGAGCATCACACTGCTTCCCTGATCTAGCTGTTCTGGTTGACTCAGAGACAGGCATAAAGCCAATCTGAGCCAATGAGATTCAATTCTGAGACTTGGTGAATCTGGAGCACTACTGGGAAGAAAAATTGATCCTGTTGGGGTAGCTGAAAGGATAGGGATGCATCACAAGCTGGTGATGGTCATCCAGCTATTCAGGGTTACCTTTTGGTGATCCCTGAACCCGCCTAAACTGGAGCAGGGAGCTCCTTGAGCTTTTCAGTTACGTGAACCCTGTTTTGCTTAAGTCAGTTTGAGTTTCTGTCACTGATGACACAAAAGTCCTAATTTATCATTCAAGAATCCAAAATTATCTGAGCAGGTGGATAATGGGCTCTGAACTTAACAAGATAAATTTAGAGCCTTGACTTCAATGTCAGAAATCAACTACGTATCCAGGAAGGCTTCTGGGTATTGGCGATGTTGATTCTGAGCTGAGTGAGTGCTGGTTATATGGTGTGCTCGGTGTAGGAAATGCGGCTAATTTTGCCCTTTTTCTATAGGAAAAATATAGTTCAACAAATAGGTTTCTAGAACATCAAGATGGGGAAGATGCTTCTCTGGTGGGAAACCAACTTGGAGGCTTATTTTCTTATAAGCTCAATGTGAGTCAATAGTAGCTATTCAAAAAGCTGACGGGTACTTCAACCATACAAACAGACTCAACCAAGAGAAAGGTGACCATTCCATTCACTCCAGGGAGCCAGATCAGAGTCTGGGAGGTGGATACAGACAAAGTAGAACATGTTCACAAATCTCAAAATCATGTGTCATGAACAAACATGGTAGAAGCAACAGGAGTAGTTGGCTGGAGGAGATGAGAAGATAGATTGAATATGGACAGGACTACCCTCAGGCTCGTGGAAACATGATCTAACCTCCTTATCATCTGCAAACACGCACAGAACCCCAAGAGAACCCACTGAAAAACCAAGACTACGATGAAGTGGCTTGATAGAACATTAATATACAAATTCGAAAAGCAAAAAAGTAGTAAACAGGACTTACTTATATGGAGAAGAGGGAGCCTTACAGCTTTCCTGAAAGGACTATGAGAGAATACTTTCCCAATAAAGACACATACCATTTGCCTGCTTAGAAAATGCACCATGATATGGTGGCGCATGACTGTAATTCCAGTGGCTCTGAAAGCTGAGATAGGAGGATCACAAGTTCAAAGTCAGCCTCAGCAACTTAATGAGACCCTGCCTCTAAATAAAAATAAAAAGGGCTGGGGATGTGGCTCATGGTTAAGTGTCCCTGGGTTCAATCCCAGGTACAAAAAAAAAAAAAAGAGAGAGAGAGAGAGAGAGAAAAGAAAAAGAAAGAAAACTCACTGTGATAAACATCAGTTTGGTACAAATTAATACATTAGTTTTTATACTACCAATCAATACTTCCAAATTTTTTAGGTTTGAGGAAAACAACTAGTAGTCCTGAATATTGGGTGAACAGCTGAAAATAACCCAGGACTTTTGGAAAAGAGGAGCAACGTGCAGAAGGACTTGTTGCATCATATGTTAAGCCACAATCCAAGGCTTCAGAGCTGAAGGGGTGTGTGACGGGCACACAGACACGCTGTTCAAACAGGATGAACAGCTTGGCAAGTCACCCTTCCTATGGATGATGCTTCAGAGTAGGAGGGTGGCATCACAAATCTGCGGGAAAGCAAAGGATGCTGGGACAATTGATAACTCTTTGGAAACAAAATATAGACAGATTTTTATTTACCAGTTCCTACTCAGATGAATTCCAGAAGAATGTTTAATTGATTTAAATAAGGCCAAAAGAGACTTGGAGAAAATACAAGTGAATAGACAATTGCTAGAAATAAAGAAAACATTTTAGAACAAGAATCCATGAACTTTTTTCTATAAAGGGCAAGAGAGTCATTATTTTCATCTTTGCAGGCCATATGATTTCTGTTACCCAAATTCAACTCCGCCATCATAGTGTGGAAGCCGCTATAGAGAATATGTAAATGAGTTGCTATACCTGTGTTCCAATAAAACTTTATTTACAAAAATTCAAGGCGGGAGGATTTGGTCTTTGAGTCATAGTTTTCTGACTCTTGCTTTAAAGAAAAAACAATAAAGAAATGATGTAGGGAGGGGAGCAAGTATCATTAGGTTTGTTTACATAAAATTAAAAGCTCCAAGGCATAAAGAAAGTCTTTGATTAAAAAAAATTATTAAAGCAAATACACGTTGTAGAAAATATGGGTACCATACACAACAACGAAGGGTTGACATCTCTCAGTCTATTGTGAGTCCCTCACTCCTCTTCCACAAACATGCACAATGATTAAACTTAGAAAAATAAACAGGTGAGTAGAAAAATAGACAAATAATAGACAACTCAGTGAAAAGAGATGAATGACCAGTAAGCTTATGAGTAAGTCATCCAACTTAAACACCTCAATTCTATGCAAATTAAGACCATAAGACTATTCACATATCCAAGAATCGGCAAAATTGTGTTTGGGTGCCACCATCCAGTGCAGATAGAGAGGGCAGTGGTGAGGCCTGGCACACGCTGTGGACGCAAGCTTTCTAAGGACCACATGAGCCTTTTATGTCAAGACCTTATAGGTATTTATATCCTCAGGCCTAAGAAACCTCTAAGAATCTACCCTAAATAAATACTAAATAAATAAAACCTACCCTAAATAACTAAAACTGTGGCCAAATATGTATATACATTGATACTCACCACAGCATGATTTATAGCAGCAAAAAATCAGGAAGAATCTCAAAATACAATAATAGAGAGGATATATAAATGACGGTGCATCTAGATGGGTATATGAGGTCATCTCTAAAAATCTCTTTTCCAAGGACTCTACAAAGACAAGACAAAATACTTGACCACTTGACAGCCTTTGACTTGGTCAACAGTCCTTCCTTCTAGAACCCTCCATCCCTAGGCTCCTGAGACACCATCCTAGTTTTCTTTCCACTTCCCAGTCAGCTGATTCTGGGTCTCCTTTGATCTCTGCTTCTTGGTTTAACTCTCGTACTTATGGAGTTGCCCCAGGGTTCCTCTTGGGGGCACCCTCTTTGCTCTATCTATCCTTGTTCCCCAGGTGATCGCACACAGTCCCTTAGCTTTGGAAAGATTTGCACTGCTATTTCCAGAAGTGCAATATCCACCCCTGAGCTCTCCCTGAGCTCCGTACTCACAAGCTCAGTGCCCTCCTCACAATCTCCACTTGGTTGATAAAGGCCATGTCAACTTGCATAGTCCTACAGAGCTCTCAGCTCTCTCCAAATCCCAACCTCCCCTCACCCCTATCTTCCCAGTCTCAATATGGCGCCATGATCCATGAAGGTGCTCAAGTCAAAAGCCCAGATGTCATCATGGAGTTCCCCCTTTGGACACAGCCCTGTGGGCTTTCCTCCTCACTGCTGCTTCTCCATGGCTCCCACCAGAGACTCTCACCACGGCTACTGTGAGGACTTCCACCGGCCTCCCTGCTCCTTCTCACGCCCCCTGAGAATAGACCCATGCCATCTAATCTCCACCAAGAGTCAGGACAATCTACATCTAAATCCAAATCTCCATCTCCTTGCAGAATTCCCCTCTCAAAACTTACCAGTAGCTTCTTGTTTAAATGTGCACTTCCCAGTCCAGCCTTCAGGGGCCAGTAAGCTCTCCCCTGCTCACCTCTCTACCTCCCATCCTCCGACCTCCCACCTTCTTTGTCCTCAGACACACCAAGTTCATCCCCAGTGCAGGCCCTTTATACATTTCGTCTAGATCCCTCCAACACCCAGGCTCAGCCGACATCACCTCCTCAGACGTAGTCCCTGACCCTGTAACCCACACACTGGCCTCCCACCTCCGACCTCACTTATGCCATTATTTTGTTTAGGTTCTTTATCACCCATGGTAGGTGCCTCATGTTCTTGAATAGACAAGCAAAGGCTAGGGTAAAAGTGTTGTTGTTTTTTTTTTTTTTTTTTAATATACACACACTTACTCTGCATCTGTTTATAGATCAAAGACTGGATGACAATTGGGTGGTGATCAAAAGCCCCACCTGGGCCTCCAGATGCACCCTCCTCTGCCCATTTGGACCACACCAAACGCTCTCTGGTTGGGTTTGGTTATGGAAGCCACAGCAGAAGGCTGGGGGCAGCAGGAGCTTGAGGGAGAAGCCCTGCTCCTGTCAGACAGCCCTCTCCTTAGGGTGCCTGCTATAAGGTGCACTGTGCCCCCTCCCCTTGACCGTGAGGCCCTCAGGGTAATAACAGCTCCCCACTTTGCTAGCCCAGATGACTGGACCATTCCTCGTTGGTTCCTGTAAATCAGTGGCTCCCGAGACACTCTCAGGGTTCTGAGAGTTAAGCTACTTTCATGATGACACTAAATGTTATTGCACTTTTCACTGTGCTGACATTTACACGGATGGCGCAAAAGCAATGGTGGGTAAAACCACTGTCACTTGAACACAATCCAACTGTGTACTAGCAGTTGCCGTGTTCCTCTCCATTTTATAAATGCAAAGAAATCAATGCCAGTTTCCTTTTCAAATGTCTTTGATGAAGCAGTAAAAGACAGTAATTTTATTAAACTCAGCCCTTGAGTACATTTCCTTTTAATATTACGTGTGACAAAATGAGAGAAACACAGGAAGTATGACTGTCGTGTTCATCTGCTTTAATCGAGCGATGCAGTTTGTACGCTAAGCGGGCCTCTGTGGACACTGTTCTTACCCAGAGGCCTGTTCTCTGAAGTGAACAAAGGCATCCTCTCAAAACTAGCAGCATTTGTTGTCAAAGATACAATATTAAAAAAAAATTAAAGAATTTCTTTTTTAGTTGTAGATGGATACAATACCTTTCATTCCGTTTATTTATTTTTATGTGGTGCTGAGGCTGAAACCCAGTGCCTCACACATGCTAGGTGAGCGCTCTACCACTGAGCCACAATCCCAGCCCCATAATATAAAATGTCAAGCAAAAGTTCAACTTATATTTTTATTTGTTTATTGATTTGTTTTGGGTCCTGGGGATGGAACCCAGGGCTTACTCAAGCCAAGCACATGCTCTACTGCTGTGCTGCACCCCTATTATGGTTTGGATATGAGGTGTCCCCAGAAAAGCTGATGTGTTAGACAATGTAGCAGTATTCAAAGATGAAATGATTAGACTATGAGAGCTAAAACCTTATCGATGGATTAATCCATTTGATGGATTAATAATTGGGATGGACTACTGGGTGGTAGTGAGGTGAAGCTGGAGGAATCAGGTCACGGTGGAAGTGGGTACCATTGGGGGTTACATCTTGATCCTGGCTCCTTGTGCTCTCTCTCAGCTGCCCTCTGCCATGCCCTTCCACTGAGATGTTTCTGCCTTGGAGACAGCCGACCAGGGACTGAACCTCTGAAACTGTGAGCCCCAAATAAGCTTTCGTTCTCTAAGTTGTTCTTGTCAGGCATTTTGGTCACAGAGACAAAAAGATGACTAATGTAACCCTTTAGCAAAATTTTGAATTTCAGAGAATTCATATGCCATAATGAGCCTAGAGTTTCCCAATACTTAAAGAATTTTCTGATGAGATTGGTTATAATTTTTTTATGTTACATAATAAATGTGTTAATATTTGGAACTCAGTGAACCACTGTTTACCAACAGATCAATACTCGTTGTTTAAAAAGTACACATGGTTACAGGAGCCATGTGAAATGAAAGACAGACCAACAAATTTTAATGTAATAGAGTAAGAAAAGTTAAAAATCAGAATGGTTTCAGATTCTACATCCCAACCAACCTTGAAGAAACTACCACCTGTTGAATTTTGGTTTGTAATCAAGGAATATCCACAACTGTCTGAAAAAGCAATTATAATTTTCCTTTTTTTCCAACTACCTATCTTTGTGAGATAAGATTTTCTTCATTTACTTCAACCAAAATAACCTATCACAGCAGGGCAAGTACAGAAGCAAAGAAGAGAATCCACCTGTCTTCTATTAAAACCAGACCTTAAAAAGATTTGCAAAAGTATAAAACAAGGCTAGTCTCCTTATGATTGTTTGTTCTGAAAAATATTAGTATTTTTCATAAAATATTTATGTTTCCAGGTTAACATTTAAAACATGACCAAAAGTTCTTCTTCCTTCAAGAGAGGGGACTCAATACCCCTCCCCTTGAGTGTGGACTGGACAGAGTGAGTCACTTGTAAGGAAGAGAATATGGTGGAGGTAATGGTGTGTGATTTCCAAGGTCACAAAGGACATGGTGGCTTCCTCAATCTCCTCATTTTTGGAAAGAAGCCACCTGCTACGTGGAGAGGCCCCAGCAGCAAGGACCTGAGGCCTCTCACCAAGAGCCATGTAAGTGCTCCATCTTGGCGGTAGATCCCCCGGCCCTGTTCCACCTGGAGAGGACCACAACCTCAGGAGAGATCTGGAGCTAGACGCTCCCAGCTAAGCTGCTCCTGGATTCCTGAGCCACAGAAGTTTTCTGAGACTGTAAATATTTATCATTTTAAGCTGCTAAATGTTGAGCTCATCTGCTCTGCAGCAATAGATCGTTAGGACTACAGATAATGGGTTTATTGTTCTGACTTAATGAATGATAAATATTTAATTCCTCAGCTGTGATTTCTGATACAGTAAATACAGATAGAGTCCAATTGCACGAAGGCTCTTAGGGACTCTCGGCTTTTAAGAAAACGAAGAAGGCTGGGGTTGTGGCTCAGCAGTAGAGCACTCAACTAGCACATGCAAGGCACTGGGTTCGATCCTCAGCACCGCATAAAGATAAATAAATAAATAAAGGTATTGTGTCCAACTATAACTAAAAAATAAATATTAAAAAAAAAAGAACAAAGGAACTCCAAAATCAAAAAGTGCCCCTTTGTTAAACTTTCTCTAGTTTACCCACATGAGAGCCCTACTTGGTTCCTTGATAAAACAATAAAAAATATTATCCATGACTCTTGGTGCACAGAGGGAGTATGAGTATTTATTTATTTACTTATTTTGGTTCTGGGGATTGAACCCAGGATCCCTCTACCACTGAGCTTCATCCTCAGCCCTTTTATTTTATTTTATTTCATTTTTTGAGGCAGGGTCTTGCTAAATTGCCGTGGCTGACCATGAGCTTGTGATCCTCCTTCCTCAGCCTCCCAAGTGGCTGGGATTACAAGTGTGTGACATCACATCCAGCTAATTTTATCTTCTTAGTATTTTTTTTTCTGTACTTTAAAATTTTTCTACAACACGGATGCCTTATTTTCATTTTGAGAAGAACCATCACCCTTTTCTTTTTTTGAGACAGTCTTTCCAAATCACCAAAAGTGAAAGTCAGAGCCTTTTCCATCAGAGGTTTGAGTGGCCCTGGTGGAGCCCAGTGCCTGCCGGTGTCCTGAGGACAGACGTTTGCAGGGGTGACGGGGAAGGTTCCAGAAGCCCCCAACTGACCTCGGAGAATAGCTCTTTCATCTGTTTTCATCTGTTTTACAGCTTGAGTTTCTGCATAATATTTCACACAAAGTTTCCACTGCTTTAAAAAAAAAAGAGGGTTTGAAAACCTTTACTGTGAGAATAACACTTGAAGAGTTAAATTTAGAGTACAGAAGAATCACTCATTTTTTTCAAAATGTGAACAGAATTTCCATAAAGAAAACCACATATATTCTGAGAGAAAAACACAAGCCCGAATAACAAACATCAGTGGTTTCAAAAAAGGCTGGGCTACTGTCTTGAAAAGAAGTAATGGCCGAGGGTACAGGACTGACCTGGGGACCCCCAAAACTGAAGGCCTGAGGCCAACAGAAACCCCAGGGTCCACACAGCCAAGAGCAGCTCATCAGAAGCAGACAAGTGGTTTCCGGTTCATGGGGGGAAGCCAAGCAGGAGGTGCCAAGACCACCAGGTCGTTAAGAGCAAGGGCTTCTGGGGAAAACCAATCCGGGCTGAGTCCTGAGTCTGACACTTCGGTCCCTTGAGACCTTGTCAAGTGACTTAGCCTCTCTGGGTTTCCAGTGCCTCATCTGTGAATTCAGGTGGGAGAACAGAACCCGGTGCAGCCAACTCAGGAAACTGTTCAGCCCTTGAAGTTCAACAGAAATAGACCCCAGAACCCAGCCATTCCAGCCCTGGGTCACCACCTCAACAAATGAAAACCTGTGTCCACACAAAGACCAGCACACCTGTACACAGCAGCATTTCCACCATAACCAAGAACGACCCCAGCGTCCACCAGCCGGGGGATGGACAGACCAGGTGGGCACAACTGTATGACAGACCGCTTCAGAGCACTAAGAAGGAAGCACTCACACAGACCAGAGCCTGGGGGACCTAGAAAACATCCGCCTACAGCCACGAAGCCCTCACAGTGGACTGAATGACTCCATGTGAGCTGGACTCCAGAGACGCCAACATGCAGAGGCAGAAGGCAGAAGGATGCCTGGGGCTGGGGACGACCCCTGGGAGAGACAAGAGAAAATGCTCCAAGACTGGATTGTGGTGATGGATGCGCAACTCCGTAAATTTGCAGAGAATCACTGAATTTGTACACCTAAAACAGGCACGTTTTATAATGTGCAAATTGAACCCAAGCTATTTTTTTAATGGGGCTCAATTCTCTAACCTCAAAGAGTTACTGTGAGGATTAACCAACTGAGGTAACACATGTAAAACAGGCTGCCTGGTACGAAGTAAGCACCTGATCAATAACAATGACGACAATCAGAATATATATTAATAAGAGAATATGTAAAAATAGATAATGTAGAAGCAAAATTTATATCACTTATCTACTTCTTTTCATATCATTTCAACATTTGCCAACTCAGTTTAACACCCCAACAACTTTACGAAGTAGAAGTAGGTACATTATTATCATCCTCATCTTTATAATCAGGGAAACTGAGATACAGAGAAGTTTAGTTCAGTCACTTTTCCAAGAATGCACAGCAAATAGTGATAGAACTGGAAGTTGAATCCCTGGAGGTCAAATTTCAGTCTGTGTTCCTAGCCTGGACACTACCAGCCTCTTGGTAAATGTCAGCTAGGTATTGAGTTTCGGCTCTAACTAGTGATAGGGGTGGGATACCAAAAAGGCTCCCAGATGGTTCCCAGAGAAGGTCACCAGACCTGAAGAGGTAGAGGAGTGAGGGGAAGAGCGATTCAGATAGAGGGAGAAGGTGCAGAAAGAAAGCACTCAGGGTACCTGGGAGGAGCTAGGAGGACCTGGATCACCTGGCTGGGTAGGGGAGGATGATGTGGGAGCAGTAAGGGCGGGGCTCAGGCAGGTCAGAGGTCAAAGGCATCAGCCTAGGTAATGGGGGCTGGAGAAGGAGATTTGGTGAGTTCCTGGGTGCTGCCTCTCCCTAGGAACAACTCACACTCCCCAGGCAGGTGAGGAAGGTGACTCAGAGGATGCTGTGAGCTCAGCCAAGCGGGGGAGCTGCCATCCCATGCTCCCACCACTGTGAGCTAACACCCCCCACCCCCCACCCCCGGCAGCCTCCCAAACACCAGCTCCACACTAAGCAGAAGCTGCTCCCAGCCACTTGGGAGTAATAGGCTCTGTCACGCTGCCAGGAAGCTGAGCATAGCCCAGCAAGGTCAAGAGCTGACCGACTGATGGCAGCCTCACACCTGCCTCAAACCCAGCCACCTTGGAACCAGGGGGCACCTCCAGCCCCACCCCCATTGTATGCCACAGAGCACAGAGCTCAGGCTGCTCCAGCTTCACTTAGCAGTCCCCAGAGTCAGGGGGACCAGCCCATGGCATCTAGCTTTTTTTTTTTTTTTTTTTTTTTAGGCAAACGGAATACCCTTTGATTCATTTCTTCCATTTTTCAACAACTGTTCTAGACAAATGTTTGCAAGTGCACACAAAACACTCACTGTGGCAAAAGAAAAACTACTTTAAAAAAAAAAGCCCTCCATGGTCTTTAATAAGGAATCAATGCAAAAAATCTGGTGAAACCATCCTATGGAATACTACACAGCAGTTAAGATGAATCATGCAGAGCTATTGCACGGTGCATGTTCTGGCATGAAAATATCTCCAAGACATATTGTTGGGTGACAAAAAAAGAAAATTGCAGAATAATGTGTCCAAGATTCCAGGATGTCACCAGTTATGTAAAAGCTTAAAAAAAAAATCTTTGCTCTAGATCTCTCCAAGTCCACAAATACATAGGTAAAAGAATTTTTAAAAGGCCTGGGAGGAAACACATCAAACCAGCAAGTAATGATCAGATAAGAGGGAAGGAAGAAGGGAGGCATGGAGGAGGGGAGGTGGGAAGGAGGGGGGCAATTTGTGACCCTGTACATTTCTATTGTTGGATTTTTTTTTTTTTTTTTTTTTGGTACCAGTGATTGAACCCAGGTATTCTTAACCACCAAGCCACAACCCCAGTCCTTCTCCCTTTTTTTTATTTTGAGACTGGGTCTCTCTCCATTGCTTGGGGCCTCACTAAGTTGCAGAGACTGCTTTGAACTTGCGATTCTCCTGCCTCAGCCTCCTGAGTCGCTGGGATCGCAGGCGTGCTCCAGCAAGCCCAGCTGTTGTTGGATTTATACAAGAAGAATGTGTTTGTATCTATTTGGGTTCTTGAAACCATTTAAGTTTGCTTTTTAAAAATTCATAGAAAAAGCATGTTACCATTACCACTATTCTGATACGGGGCTCAGGGTAATTTTTCCAAAACTGCCTGATTCCTGACGCACCCTCTTGCAAGCAGTCATTTAGGACTCCATGTTATACATTTAATAAATTGGGCCCAGGGAGGTGAGATGAGCTACTCCAGGCCACAGGCAGGGCTGTGGGGGGAGGCACGGACTGAACCTTGACCCCCAAGGCCAGTGTTTTTTCTATCCAGAGCACATGACAGTCACCAAGGGTAAGGCCATGGCAGGGGGCCAGGAGGTATATCCTCTGGGCAGCTGCTCTGGAACCACACAGCCCAGCTCACAGGGCCTCCGAGAAGCCCCTGGGGTAGAGAGATGGGGCTTTGTCAGGGAAGAATGGAGTCAACGGTGAGTGGGGAGAGAACTGATGAGCCACCGCCCCCATCAAAAATTAGACATCATGACGAGCCCACTGAGTGGGCTGGGGCTGCCACGTCACTCAGCAACCACACATGGGAAGGAGCCCCAGGGCCACGTCCCCAGCCTGAGACTCATGCCTCTGTCAGGAGGCTCACCCCCTGCGCTCAGCCCAGCTGCCTCCAGCTGCTGACTTCCTACACGCCCTGATACTGCGATGAAAGGGGAACTGTGAATTCCGAGAGCGCGAGGACCTGAAGCACCAAGTAAACACAGGTGGAATGAGCTTTATCCAAAACACACGGGACCCGAAGGGCTTCAGATTTTCAATGTTTTTTTCAGAGTGTGCAATATTTGCACCTACACAATGAGGGATCTCAGGGATTCACTGGGTTTCACTTACACTTAATATATATGTAGCCTGAAGATCATTTTCTTCAATATTTTTAGGGCACCTGCATTTTGACTACAACCCAACATGAGGTCAGGTGTGGAACTTTCCTCGTGCAGAGTCAGGCAGGCTCTCAGAAATTCAAATTTCGGATCATTTCAGATTTTAGATTTTAGGGATGAGGGATGCACCTCCTGTGAAATCCAGCCCCCCGTGAGTTGTGAATGCCACCACCTCTCAGCTCTTTGATTGACTGTGTTTGCTCGGTATGTCTGGAGCGTGTGTGGAGGGGCCCAGGAAACCCAGGGAGGCCTCTCCAGGAACACCAGAAAGGCTTAGTGTTCAAGGATGGGTCCGAGGCTACTGAGGGGATCAAAGGACATGTGCACAAACCTTGGTTGCACAATGAGCAGGCAGACCACATGCCCAGAGAAGAGGGCTTGAGTAGCGGATCCCCCTCGAATCCTTACCATGGGAAGCAAACCTACAAAGCCATGGGCAGTGACCAGAGGTTGGATCCTGGGGCTTCTGATCCTGCACTGCCACTGATCAAGGTCTTAACCCTCTCTGAGTCTCAGTTTCTCCATCTGTAAAATGGGTGTTATTACCCATGGCTCTCAAATATCATGATAGCTGGACCATGGGATATGTACTAGTAATTTAATTAAATGAAACGTAACAAGTGGCCCCGTGCAATGTTGCACACCTGTAATCCCAGCGACTTGGGAGGCTAAGGTATCGGGATCACAAGTTCAAGGCCAGCCTCAGCAACTTAGTGAAACTGTCTCAAATAAGAAAACTTAAAAGGACAGGGATATATCTCAGTGGTAGAGTGCCCCTGGATTCAATCCACAGTACACCCCCAAATAAATTTAAAATATACATATCATAAGGGCCCATTTCAAGAATATCATAGGTATTACGTAATTTAATCTTTACAACAAGCCCATAAGATAGATTCTAGTATTATCTTCACTTTACAGAGGTAGAAACTAGGACTAGGAGTGAAGTGATTGGTCCACTGCCAGTGTCACATCAGAGTCCAACTTTCAGGCTGGTCTAGGCACTTAACCACGCGCTACACTAGTTATGTCCACAGGGAGGGCTAAGAAACCAGAGCAGCATACGAAGGCCAGGTGTCAGCACAGAGGAAGGGCTCAAGAATCTCAAGATCTTACTGGTGTGGGTCTCTGGGAGGGAGAAACCAGGCCCTACTTAGTCATTACCTAGAACGGCAATGTGCAAAAAAGAGGTTGTCAGTAAATATTTGTGGAAAGTTAGGAGAATTGTTATGGCACTCATTAGCCAAAGGCTGGAATCCTGGTTTCCAAAAACTAGCCTAAGAAAGGCGCAGTGACATGCCTGCAGTTTCAGCCCTTGGAGGCTGAGGCTCTCTTGACCCCAGGAGTTCAAGACCAACTGAGGCAACGCAGGGAGCCCTCACCTCAAAAAAGAAAAAGACAAAAGGGGGAAAAAGTCCAAGATAAGGTCAAAGCTTCTCCTGGAACCTCTTCCTCTGGGGCCACCTCTGGGGCGCAGACCCGGGAACCAGGGCCCAGGCCCCCAGGCTCAGGGAGGCAGGCCTACCTTCCTCGGCGTCGTTCCGCAGAGAGGCCTCCAGCAGCGCCACGCTGGCGTCGAAGGACACCTTCTTGCGGCGGCCCCCGGCGCTGCGCTTCCGCTCGTGCTTGCGCTTGCGGTGCTGCAGGTCCTGCTCGTACTGCGCCCACTTCTTCAGCTGCTGGGCCCGGCGCTTCTGGGCGGCACGCAGCCGCTCCAGCGTGGGCACCTTCTCCAGCAGCTGCAGCTCGGTCAGCAGGTCCACGTGGCTGGCCATGGCCACCGCGCCACCCAAGTGCCCTGCGGGCTAGCGCGGTGCGCCCAGGGCCGGCAGAGCACGGGGGCTCCAGAGGGGCTGGGGCCTCATGGTGGGACCTGCGGCAGGGAGACAAGAACATGCTCGTCAGACTCCGAATCTAAGATCTGATTATTAAATGACACCCTACCGCCCCACATTCAAACCCTTTTGAGATGTTCTTTCCATGGCCCCTGGGACAAAAATGCAAATCCTTAGAGTGGTCTGATTGTATTGCAGCTAGAGTCACTGTGGCTGCTCAGATTAAATCAATGAAAATAAAATAATTCAGTTCCTCGGTTGCACTAGTCAAATTTTAAGTGAGCAATAGCCACATGCTTCCAGTGGCTATCATGCCAGATATCACAGAGAGAGCATTTTCCCATTATTCCAGAAAGTTCTATTGGATAGTGGTAGTTGTCTCCTCTCCAGTCACAACCATCTAACAAGAACCATGAATTTCCAGTTTTCTTATATGAAGTCATTGTACTTTAAGGATTCAGGTATGTGGGTATTGGAAACAGAGGGTTGCCCATGGGCTCAGAACATAATGGGGGCTGCAGAACCCAGAAAATCTGGAGACTATGCAAGCACCCACATAGGAGCCAAGTCCCTAGAAATAGGAATATCTAGTACTTCTGTACAAGGCTCTTTTGTTTTGCTCATTATGGGATGCAAGTTGTTGTGGAGATAGGACAGGCAGGACCAGAAGGAAACCAGAGGATATAATGTACTATTGAGGTGGTTCTTAAAATATGGCCTGGTAACACTATGGGAACATCCTGAGACCCTTTCAAACCATTCAGAATGTCAAAACTATTTGAGTAATTAGATTAAGCTGTTATTATTAACCTTCTCCACTCTCATTATCTCACAAACATACAGAGGTTCCTAAAGCCACATGACAGATGACGTGACAACAGATTAAATGTGGATATAGATTATATGAGACATTGCTAGAAGAACCAAAAATTTCCTCCCCTGGGAAACAGTATGGAGATTTCTCAAAAAACTAGAAATGGAACCACAATATGACCCAGCTATCCCACTCCTTGGTATTTATCCAAAAGAACTCAAATCAGCCTACTCTAGCAATACAGCTATGTCAACATTTATAGCAGCACAATTCACAGTAGCCAAATTATGGAACCAGCCCAGGTGCCAATCAACAGATGAGTGAATTAAGAAAATGTGGTGTGTGTGTGTTCACTTTATATGTATATAAAATGAAATTTTATTCAGTCATAGAGAACAATGAAATGATGGCATTTGCCAGTAAATGCATGGAACTAGGGAACACCAAGCTAAGTGAAATAAGCCAGACTCAGAAAATAAAGGGCGGGATGTTTTCTCTACTATGTGGAAGCTACAGCAAAATAAGGGGAGAGGAGAGGGGGCGAGGATATCACAACGATATGATATAGTAGAATAGGAGGAGATTTTGAGGGAGGAGGAAGGACAGGAAAGGGGAGGAAGTGCAGAATGGATTTAACAAAATCGTGTGATGTGCACGTATAAATATACCACAGTTAATACCACTGTTACGTACATGTATAAAGCATTAATCAAAAACAAATAAATAAGTGAAAGGAAGCTCAGAGCAGAGCAGAGGAAGGAGAATAGTGGGTGGGAGGAGAGGAGGGAATGGGGAGGCCACGGGGACTGAAGTAAAGAAAAACAAATTCTATGCATGTATGATTTTGTTAAAATGAACCCAACTATTATGTATAACTATAATGCTCTAAAAAAAGGGGAAATAAAGGTATAAGAATCCATCTATGAAGCCCAACATAGAGACAAAAGTTTTTAAACAATGCCACTTTACTCAGTAACTTTTTTGTTTTGGAAAATAGTTTTTAATCAAAATGTTACATATTGTTATATTTTTAGAACAGTCTAATAAAATATGTTGTAAGTTGTCATATTGTTATAACATATGACAGACTTGTTATTTTAAAGGCCTTGACGCTATTTTTTAATTTCAGTATTTATTTATACTAGGATCAATATTGATGGATATGGTCCACATAGATAAAAATTCTTCAGGATCCTCAATTTAAGGGAATCGAGTAGCCCTAAGATCAAAAAGTTTGATAAACTGTGAATTATTGGGACCTAGAATATCCTACTTGAAGTTTCCCTTTTTAAATAACTTTAAAAAGGAAGAAGGAAAAAAAAAAAGCACACCTCTTGCTCTCATGAGTCCCAAACAACGTAAGATCAGCAAAACCTCAGAGTCTGGACCCAGCTGTTCTGCTTGGCAGCACAGACAGTCCGGATTCTCAGACACGGAGAAAAGGGGTCTGAGGACAATCACCTGCACCTCTCTAAGCCTGCTTTCCCACCTGCCAAATGTTCTGTCACCTCCCAGAATGTTCAGGTGTTCAAGAAACAAAAAGAGCTGCCCCCAAATCTTATAGACCTAGTAGCAAAGAGAAAAGAGCTTGCAGGAGGAAGGGCGGGAGACGTGAGCACAGCAGGCCAGGCTGGCAGTGGCTGCTGGGCAACAGGCAGAGATGGGCACAGGTCTCCATCTGTGCAATGTGGAGGTGCTGCTATCTCAGAGAGGGCAGGGACAGCCCAGGGTCCTTCCTTAGAAGGCTAAACACCGGAGTCCAGCTTCGGTCTGGACCTCGGGAGCTCGCAGTGGGTGAGATGGTTCTTTGGGTCTCTTCCAGTCCTAAGACTCATACCAGCAGATGGGACAGGGTAGCTTGGCAAGGCTCACAGGGCAAAGGTTTGAAGGGTCGGAGTGGATGTGACCTCAAGTATAAATAAGCCCATGGCAAGCTCAGCAGGAACAAGCCAGCCAGCTCTGGTTGCCTTTGGTTTGGTTTCCTTTTGATTTTTGTTTTGAACACCTTGCAGTCCTTCTTAAATGAATGAAATAAACTTTTTATTTGCATAATCATAGCTTCACATGCAGTTGTAACAAATAATACAGAGAGATCCCAGTATGCTTGACTCAGTTTAATCTCAAAAACTACCGTGCAGTGTCACAGCCAGGAATCTGACATTGATCCAATCCACTGATCTCATTCAGATTTCCTCAGCTTACCCATACTTTTGCTAAAATATTTTTTTAGTTGTAGTTGGACACACTACCTTCATTTTATTTATTTACTTTGATGTGGTGCTGAGGATCGCACCCAGCGCCTCACACGTGCTAAGTGAGTGCTCTACCCCAGCCCCAACCCCAGCCCCTTACCCGTACTTGTTTGAACGTGTGTTTCAACCCTGTTTATCCCCTTAGGGTACAAACAGCTCCAGGGTTACAAGGATGTCTCTGTCCATCCCCCATCTCCTTTTCTAAGCACCCAACCCACTCCTGTCCCTGCTTGTGGCAATCACTAATCTGTTGTCCATCTCTATAATTTTGTCATTTCAAAATATATTACATAAATAGAAACAGCAGGTAGCCTTTAGGGGTCTGCTTCTTACACTCAGCACTACTTGTTTGAGATTCATTCAAGTTGTCGCATGTATTCATAGTTCACTTCCTTTGGTTGCTGAGTTGGATTCCATTTTAGGGATGGATATACCCTAATTTGTTTAACCATTCATCCCTTGAAGAACATCTGGGTTGTTTCCAGTTTGGGGCTCTTACATTCATGCACAGGGTTTTGAGTGAACAAGTTTTCATTTCCCCGGGGCACAGCTGTTGGGTCATCTGGTAATTGCAAACTGAATTTAAAAAGAAACAGCCAAACTCCTCTTCAGAGGAATTTGTTCCCTCCAGCAATGTCTAAGAAATCTAGTTCCACAGCCAGTGTGCCATGTGGTCACTGGCTTGTATTTTAGCCATTTAGATTCATATTTTGCTTACTTTTTTAGATGGAATTCAAGTGTTCAATTCACCACTACACAGTATTATTATAATGGTCAGACCCCACTGGAACTGAAGGGCCACTGGCTTATTCTGCCCCAATCTATCAATGAATCCACTTAGTCTTCCCAACAACCTAATGAAGTTGGTATTATTATCATGCCCATTTTCCAGATAAAACACAGAGAGATTAATTAATTTACCCAAAATCACACAACTAGGAAGTAAAAGTGGCTGTGAGCCAGACTTAACCCAAAACACCCCGTGGTCCACATCCATCACACTTGTTGGTTGGCTTGGTTTTAGTCCACACCATGTTCTGCAATATCTTAACTCATTGCTAACATTGAAAGCATGGAGATTTTATACCCAACAGTGGGGTTTCAGCATTTCTTAGAAACATTTCAATATCTGGTCATGCTGTGCTCACTTGGCAACCACCAACTGGGGCAGAGAGGGCTGCTCCCTTTAGAGCACACACCCTCTGATTCACCAAAGTCCCCAGGCTCCCTAATTCTCCCACTGACCTTGTCTATTACTTGTCATCAATTGGTAGCTCCTACAGTCCTCTGAGTCTGCAAATCATGTCTTAGGCAGAATGACGGACTCCAAATAGCCAGAGCTCCAATCTACCGCAGAGAGGAAAGACAGCCTGAGAGTCTCCCCAGCACAGAACAGGACGAGGAGACAGGGAAGCAGTCGTGTACACCCCAAGAATAGACACTGGCCTCCAGAGCTATCCAACGAGTCCTTCCCCCAGGTGCTCACGGTTCAACACAGCAGCTTTCTCAGGAGGTAGCAACTTCTCCAACACCCACGAAAGGATTAATTCCCATGGTATCAGGCAGACCTAAGTATTCTCTAAGATTTCTTTCAGCCTTGAAATTCTATACAGCTATTCATTTCTTCATCATGATTGCTGATCACCAATGAGGTAGGAGGTCCTCAAAAACATGCCAAGCGTAAAGATAAGAAAAATCATACCATTCATTCACACCGCTAAAGCACTTGACCCCTTTCAAAGACTTTCCCCAGCCATCATCTCAGACAAGTGCTTCCCTAAGAGTACAAAAAGAATCTACCCCAAGAAAATTATCAAAAGCATGGGAATGAGAATCAGTATAATGTGGACCTTCCCAGAACGCTGTGGGTTTTTGTTTGTTTGGTTGGTTGGTTGGTTTAGGCTTTGTTGTTGTTGTTGTTATTGTTGTTGTTGGTGGTGTTGGTTTTGCAGTAATGGGGATTGAACCCAGGAGATGTTGTAGATGCCTGATAAATATCTGTCAAGTGACTATTGAGTTTGTGTGAGTGCTTCTCTTATAAGATTGCTGCCATGAGACTCCATGGTGAGGCGGGTTTCCCAAATGTCAGTCACTTTACCACTGAGCTACTTCTTCAGCCACATTATAATAATAATTATTATTTTTTTAAATTTTGAAACAGAGTCTTGCTAAATTGTTCAAGGCTGGCCTTGAACCTGTGATCCTTCTGCCTCAGCCTCCCAAGGCAAATGGGATTATATACGAGCATCCCTTCTTATTTCATCTTCCAGATTTTCTGAAAAAGAAGGTGTCAGTCTTGTGCTAAGCAGTCCTTCACATCTTTACAACCGTGCCAGTCTCCCTAGTAAACAAAGAAAAAGGTGGCCTCAGGCTCCTAGCCCCAGGTCAGCCACAGTTTGCAGGATACAATGAAATCACATTGTCTTGTCATCTGTGGATTTGTCTGCCCAGTCACTGTTTATTTATGGCAGTGATGTAAAATTTCCTTTTTAAATAAATCTATTTCAGTCTAAACCTATCAAGTTAGTAGTAAAGAAAAATTAAATAATGATGGTATTTAAGTGTTGGCAAAAACTATGAGTGACTGACATTTGGGAAACCCGCCTCGCCATGGAGTCTCATGACAGCAATCTTATAAGAGAAGCACTCACACAAACTCACCAGTCACTTGACAAACATTTATCAGGCATCTACCACATGCCTGGAGTATGCTAGGGCTGAGGATGCGGCAGGGTAAAGGACAGACACAGCCTCTGTCTGACTGATGAATGACAAAACAGGGACACCAGGGAGCAGGTGACATGCTCCAAGGGTACAGAGAATGAGCAGCCACTCAGCCTGGGGCCTGGTCCCAGCAGAGTGCTCCCTCAGGGGCCCCAGGCAGACAGGAGGCCCTCCCTGCTCTAGGCAAAGGAAATAAGGGCAGTCGCCCAGCCCCCTGGAGAAAGGTGAGGACAATGTCTCCCAAGGGCCAGTAAAAGGGGCCAGAGCATATTTTTTCTCTAACTTTGCTCTCTCCGCCAGCCCCTCCCATCTTGCCCCTCTGGGTTCCCTGGAGCTGGGGCTCCAGGACAGGTCCCTCTTGACTGCTGGTTTTCAGGTGACCTAGTTTCCCCCAATAGACCCACACACCTCCTCCCACCCCGTCTGAGAAAACCCTGCTTGGTCTAATTAAAGAATTGCCTGGTACTGCTTGCAGCAGCTGGGCGGCACTGGCCTGGGTGCTGGGGCAGCCACAGAATCTGTGGCTCCAGTGGGATGTGGAGGGGCCTTCTTGTGAAGCCTGGGCTCACCAGTCCCCACGTCCAGAGATGGCCCCAGATGGCAATGAAAACAAGTCCAAGATGCCCAGACCTGGGAGACTAATATAAACACTCCATAAGGATCCCCAAGGAAGGCCACGTTTGGAGGAAAACCAGCTGTATGCAGACATTTGAAACCCAGTGTATTGTGGGAATATCCAGACACCATCCTGCAGAAATGGACATGAGAACCCTAAGTCCACCGAGGGACTGGACTGGCAATTTGGGAGGGGTCTGCAGAGGCCAGGTCAGGCGAGGTCATCCAGGAAGTGTGTGAGATATGAGAAGAGAAATCAGAGGACAGGGGAAATTGGGTGGGGTATCTAATTTTTCCAGCATCTGGGCAATGAACCAAAATAGCTTGATTGTGGCCAACAGGAAGTTTGAGGCCAAGGCACTTGACCCTTGGAGAAGTAGGAACCGGCTATGGAGGTGTCCGCACCTTTTCCCCCAAAGCCTTGATGTAGCCAGTTGTCTAACACAGGCTGAACTTGATTCCTCTTCCTGCAAAAACTGACCCTTGCTGTCCCCAGAGAGAGAAACAGTCAGTGTACCTCTAGAGACAGGGAGGCTCAGCTCCAGATGACTGGCCCTTCCCCCACCCACCCTGCACTGGGGATGGAAACCAGGGGTGCTTCACCACTAAACCACATCCCCAGTTCTTTTTATTTTTTATTTTGAGACAGTCTCTCTAAGTTGCTGAGACCAACCTGGAACATACAATCCTCCTGCCTCAGCCTCCTAAATCTCTGGGATCATAGGCCTGTGCCACTGCACCCAGCTGCCCTTGTTAGGGAAGGCAAGGAAGTGTACCAGGACTCGGTGGGGAGGTAGAGCCAGGGGGTGGGCCTCATCATTACCCCAAAATAAAAAGCTATTGCAGGGCTGGGGCTGTAGCTCAGTGGCAGAGCACTTGCCTAGCATGTGTGAAGCCCTGGGTTTGATCTTTCACCACATAAAAATGAAACAAATAAAATAAAGGCATGCTGTCCATGTACAACTACAAAAAAAAAAGTTATGAAAAAAAGGTAATACAGAATGTTGTCTGGGGAATGTGGGGCACGGCTTTGGGTGGGAATCTGCACAATTTTTCCATTATCCTTCCATACTAGGCCCTGATTGGCCACAACTTATTATTACCAATGGGCGGAGCCCAGCTACCCGTGATTGGCTGAGGTGCAGGCACCCATCCTGAGTTGCCCCAATCAGATGCTCTCCCTTCCCACTCTATGTGACCTGGAAGCATGAAGCTCAGTTGCTGCTGGAAGTCAATCTTGGATGTCACCAACACTTGGGAGTGACAGTTAAGAAACAGGATCTTTAAGGAGCCTCAGCACTTTGGCTATCCAAACCAACAAAACCTCCTATATTATTTAAGCCAGTTGAATTGGTTTTTTTCCTTTACTTATGTCCCCAAGTCACCCTAACAGAGAACAGTGACACTTTCAGGGTAGCAGGCATAGGGACCCCAGGAGGAACTGTGGCCTATAGCAAAATGAGTGGCCTCTTGCTGGGGCACATTACCAGATCCTCCCCTCCCCTCTGCAATGACCATTTCTGGCCTTTCAGGCCCAAGTAGAGGGCTATCCTTGAGCGAGGATGGAAAGATCAAAGCCAGGTTCCCACAGCAGCCCTGCCCATGGAGGACTACACACGGGGATTGAACCCAGGGCCTTGTGCATTCCGGGAAGTGCTGCGCCACTGAACTACATCACCAGCCCCCTGTTCCTCCTTAATTCCAGGAGAGTCACTGACTGACACATCTCTGGACTGGAGCCAACTGCTTTGAGAAAAACAACGTGAAGGAAGGTGAATTCAAATTGAAGAGACTTTCAAACATGAGTCAGAAAGCATTTCAAAGTTCACACCGTTAAAAGAAAATGCTAAGATTTTGTTCCTGGTTCTTCAGCTATTCTTCCCTGCACAATCTTGGCAGCTGTCTGGGGGAAGGCCGGGAGTGCTTTTCTCCTTGTGTTTCCTGCACCATTGAGCATGAGGGGAAAAGGAAAACAAAACAAACAGCCCAGCCCTCCTCCTCCTCTGATCTCACTTGGGACCTACTTTCTCTCCTAAAGGACACACACCCCCGCCCTCCCACAACACATGTCTTTGAATAACAGAATCATTTTTTCAGCATAATGATGCTTTACTCATGAGCAAAGAGACTTCTGGGGCCCTTGGTGCTCCCAATATCTGAATTCGAAATTATCCTTGTCCCCCCAACCCTATTCTCACTGACTGTCCTATTCCTGCTGGGGCAAACCTTCTATCACCCTACACAGACCTCCTGGTGTGGCGTCAGTTGTGGGACTCAGGTCCCCACGGGCCAGCTCCTTAACTCTGCTTATCCAGCTGTGCTTCATTCATTCAGGTCTCTGAATGGCAGCCCAGGCTTGGCCCTGGCTTGTCACTGCTCACTGAAGCCTATTTTCAGGACTTTGTGTTTATGGTAGGAGAGGGGAGGCAGGATTCAAAAGTCAAGAGTCCAAAGGGAACAAAGAGTGATCGAGCAACTAATACCCCTGAGCTGTCTCAGGAAAAGAACCAAGCGCAGCGATTGGATAATAAGGCCCTCTGTCTGAACTGCCTGGGTCACATTGGGAGCAGAGGAAGAGTCAGGGTCACATACAGGCAGCATGAAGAAGCAGGAGCAGCTAGAGGAGAAACCATCTAACAAAGCTAACAGTTCACAGAGCCTGGCCCGGCTACTCGTGAGTTTGCTGAGAGAGAAGATCCAGGTCAGGTAGTAGACAGGACTGCACCAGGGAGCCCCAGTTCTGGCCTGAAGAGAGATGATCATATGGGGAGTGAGCATCTATCATGCATGTCTGCAAGATGGCATTTGGTGACCAACAGTCAAGACAACCTAGAGGGACCAAGTAGACGCTAATTGACATTTTGGATTGGTTCTGCCTGTGAAGGTGAAGCAGCCTTCTCAGGCTCATTTCCAGGAAAACTTCAAAGACAACCACAGCACACACCAGGACCACACCAGTCCTCCATGCTGCATCCCCCACCAACCCAACCCAGAGAGGTGGGCTAAGAATGCCAGTGTGGAGAAGGCTGCAGGGGCCGGAATGTAGGTGCTAAGGACTAAGGGCACACACAAGGCCGAGAGGATGCCTACAAACATCCCATGTGATTGTGTCAGTCACAGTCAAGGTGCTAAACCAAACCAAAGAAGCTTATGTAAGAGCTAAGCACAGGGAAATGGGAGTCGGGTTGCAAGGGTGGTTTCTCCAGACCCAGGGGAGTGGGGTTATTTTCCAAAGGAGGCCACCTGTGACCACAGGTTACAAGGTGAGTAAACAGGGGTGGCTGTTCACGTTGGCTAGGCCTGGAGTGGCCTCGGTCTCCTCTGCTGAGCTCTCTCAGCTGACGTCCTTGACTAAACTTTCTTCTCTGTGTCAACTCTTAAGTTGATGGTGGCTATTTGGAGCACTGGGAGGAGAGGAATCAGGAAGCCATGTGTGTAACAGGAGAGAATGCCGTGAGGGTTAACAATGTCTGCCAGGGCTACAGACGTGGGAAGCAGGGGTGAGCACGCAGAGTGTGTGATTGTGCTACATCATGTTCCCCTCAACCTGGCTTTCAGTACTGGCCTTCACCCCAGGGGTTGGAACACTCTAGTCTTAAACATAAACATCTGGAATGTTATCAGAGTGGCAAGACCCCTCAAATCCCAGGATTTCATCCAGACAACACCACAAAATCGCTGTGGCCTCAGTCAAGAACACCTGAGGCTCACCTGCCTGGGGGATTGGGGGGGGGGGGTGAATGAACAGCTGGTGCTCATCCTGCAAAAGGGACTGGACCCAGCTCCTAGGAAGCTGTATGCTGAGCCAACTCAAGAAAGGATGGCAGCCCCTGTAGCTGCCTGCCGTGTCTCCCACAGCCTCCCTGGAGTAGAGGGAGATGCCATGCCAGCGGGAACTGAATGAAGTCCACTTTTGAAGGGGAGAGGGACAGAGTGCTGCCACCAGCTGACCCACCCCTCGCCACCTAGATCCAGAGATCACTGTCTTGTCAGTTCCAAGCATCTTGGGCTCCACATCACAACCAACATAAAAGAGGAAGGGGCCTCTGGTCTGATCCCTGATCAGATCTCTCTCCACTCCAGGAACCTCACAAATATCCCTAGCAAGCCATCTCCTCACCACCTCCACTACCACCATCCCCCCCCCTTTTTTTTTTTTTGATACCAGGGATTGAACCCAGGGATGCTAACCACTGAGCCACATCCCCAGCCCTTTTACTTTTTATTTTAAGACAGGGTCTCACTAAGTTGCTGAGGCTGGTTTTGAACTTGCCATCTTCCTGCCTCAACCTCCCGAGTCACTTACACGCATGCAACATGGTGCCAGGCTCTCCTTCCATCAGCTAGGGGCATTCTTTGCCAGTTAGGAAGTAGTTGAGGTGGGAATTTTTCAATTTTTCATAGAGATTATTCACTGAGGTTTAGAGGATAATTCCAAAGAGGAAAGGGCAATAGCAAGCATCGAGTTCAATTTGAAAGAGAAAGTCCTAAATTTGAAGGAGGAAGAAAGAATGAGACGGAGAAGGGAGACAGCGAAGCAGAAATCGATTCCAATTAACTACAGTCAGTGAGTGCAGATGTGTGATTCAAACCCAGGTCTAACTCCGAAGCCTTCGTACACTACAGTAGAAGGAGAAGAAATAACTAGGAAAAACTCTAAAGAACCATAAGGGTTTTTTAAAGACCTTCCATGAGAAATGCAAGATTTTAGAAAATCCACAGTATTAACAATCAGAAAGAGAAGAGGCATTTTGGCTAAGAAACCAGATGGACCAATTTGTAATAGAAAAAATACTTGCTGAAACCAGTGTACAGCAAAATGTATGCTAATGAAACTGTAAGTGAGCATTGTTTAAAACTATGGGCATGAAATGAACCCAGAGAGAAGAGAATGTTCGATAGGAAGGAAAGCTTTAGGCACAATGTCCCTTCCACCTGTCTAGTGCTGTGCATGTGACATTGCCTGGAATCTTTTCACCAACTCTAAAAATGTATGTATTATCCCCATTTCAAAGAGGAGAAGACTGAGCCTCAGAGAGGCCAAGGCACTAGTAAGTAGGGGCAGGTGTTTCAGCTGTTTGCAGTAGGAATAGCCCAGGATCTGTGTGATGCCTCAGTGCCCAGGCCATCCACTAAGCATAAGTAATACCTCTCCTGCTTGAAAACACAATTTTTAAAAAGTCAGGGAAAATGGGCCACAGTAGCCTGACTGGTAGCAAGAAAGAGTCCTTGAAGGAAAATAAATAAAATCTATGCAGAGTAAGAAAAACTGATTAAAATCATAACTTCTCTTACTGTTGGAGCTGTCCTTGCTTTTGGAGGCTTGAGCTGGAGATATATGTATCTCATTCTAAATTCCATTAAATGCGCCTTCCAAATCCCTGTGGGCCCCACCCCCACGGCCAGCCTCTCCTTTCCGAGGAGAACTTCCGCACTTTCACTTCACCCACCCCCCCAGCTCCCAAGCCAGATTCATAACTGCTCCTGCCCTCCCTCCTCTCCTCTCTGGGAGATGAAACTGTTAGTGGACTAGATAGGGAAGTTTCCAGATGCTCTACAGTTTGGTCAATAAAGTTTTCATCCAATATGCAGGTTTTGAAGTATGCATGCTGGATCTGTGACCTTGCAGGTCACCATGCGGAGAAGCGCTCTGTAGGTGACTGCAGGTACAGTACTACTTCTGTCCCTCCCCTTTGATCTCCAGCCAAAGTTCTTTCACTTTGATTCCCTCCTCTTGGGTATACAGATTGCTAAGCATACCTCTGCTTCCCTTCTTTCCTTCTAACAGGATAAAGTCTCCATGAGCCAGAAGCCCCATCCCACAAAAGCGGTGTTATTATCAGAATTGAATTTATCTCCCCGTGTTACAATCTCAGGTTGCTCTGCTATCTGGGATTCTGACTTCTCCCAACGGTCTGATCTTCACGAGCAAATCACTGAACACCCTCTCTGTTTCAATCGGGTCACCAATGAATAATTAGTTAGGGGGTTTTCTTCTGGCAATTTTCTCTGCTCATGCATTTCCATTGTAAATTTAAAGCCTCATTCATTTAGTCAAGAGATAAGTATTTATCGCCACCTACCACATGCTGGGCAGTAAAGGAAGCTGGCTCCCAGGATCCCTGAATGAACAAACCTCCTGATCAGAGAGGTTCTGCTTTAGTCATGCTGGGCCAACCTTCCTGTATATGGTTACTATGAACTCTAGACACGCCCTCCCCCGCCAAAAATAAATAAGTTTATTGGAATTCACTAGATTTGTTTGACCACAAGTGGCACAAACTGGAAGGAAGTCAACATTAAAAAGAAAAAAATGGCACCAAGTAACTTTTGCAGGTTTGTAACTCTTTACCTGACGGAAGGCCCCAGTGGATGTAGTGGCTAAGCTTGGATAGAAAACTTCTCTTTCACCATTTGAGCAATTAAAGGATAGAAATCAAGTAATCACAAGCTGGAGAGTGAAGAGAGATATCCCTGAAAAGACAGAGTCACAGAACAGTATCCCCATATGTTGAGGGAACACTGTGCCCAAATCTCCCTCAATGGTAAATGTGCAGGGCAGACTCCAAGCAGTTCAACTACGGTCAAATGACCTGGACAAAGATTTCAGATGTTGTCCCACCCAAAGGAGACTGAATTTGGAGTTTGACTTGGTTCAAGTTAACAGCTAGATTTAAAAAAAAAAAAAAAAAAAAAAATCACTATGTTCTGAGAACCCAGAATCTCTTCAAGTCTCACTCATCCTCAGCTTTCAGGACATAATCTAAAATTACTAGACAGATTTTTAAAAATAGGAAATGTGACCCAAACTCAAGAGAAAAGCCATCAGTGAAGACTTATCTCAAGATGAACCAGACCTTAGAATCCACAGATTTCCAAAGCAGCTATCATAGCTTCACTCAAGGCTATAAAAGAAATTATGTTTGTAATAAGTGAACAGATAGGAAATCTCAGCCACAACATAGAAATGACAAAAAACCAAAATAATGAATCAATTCAGCTAAATCCTCTCTGACACCTTGCTCTGCATCCATGTGAATTGTGCTTCCCACTCAGGATAGTTATGTAGTCCTAATATTTATTTCAATGATCCCTCTTTTTAGCTTTTTCCAAGTGCCATGTTCTGGACAAGCTTCAAGGTATAAAAATATGACATAAAATTCTAAACTCTGGTTCCAAAGACCAGATCTCCTCTGACAACATCTATATGGTCATTTCTCATGTCTTCCTGTCTCTGTCAGGTTTTTAATATCTCTCTCTCTCTCTCTCTCTCTCTCTCTCTCTCTCACACACACACACACACACACACACACACACACACACACACAATTGAAGTCCCACATGTCCTCTTTCCAGAGCTTTGTGATGCTTCAAGCTCCATCACTCAGTCATTCGGCCCATGTGAAGCCTGCGGGAATGAGGGGCAGCCTGCCAGGTTCCATACACCTGAACATCTGTCCTTCACAGCAAAACACCTTCCACTGACTGATCAGCCAGGTCAAAAACTCTGGCTACACCTTCAGTAGATGAATAGATAAAGAAAATGTGGTGTATATACACAATGGAATATTACTCAGCAATAAAAGAGAATAAAATCATGGCATTTGCAGGTAAATGGATGGAGTTGGAGAATATGATGCTAAGGGAAGTTAGCCAATCCCAAAAGACCAAATGTTTTCTCTGATATAAGGAGGCTGATTCATAATTGGGTTGGGGGTGGGGAGCATGGGAGGATTAGGTGAATTCTAGATAGGGCAGAGGGGTGGGAGGGGAAGGGGGGGGCATGGGAGTAGGAAAGACAGTGGAATGAGATGGACATCCTTATCCTCAGTACATGTATGAAGACACAAATGGTGTGACTCTGCTTTGTGTACAACCAGAGACATTAAAAATTGTGTTCTATATGTGTAATATGAAATGTAATGCATTCTTCTGTCATATATAACAAATTAGAATTAAAAATTTTAAAAAAAAACCTTTGGCTACAGACAGCGTAACATCCCATTCTCCAGTTCCACCAACACTTTTCAAACACATGTTAGGTAGAAGGGTTTCAAACATGACTATGCATGGAATCAACTGGAAATTCTGGGCATACACAAGAAGACCACAGAGCAAGACTACTACATAGCTACCAGAATCATCATTTTTTTTTTAAGAACAGTATTCGGTAGTTTCAAGGTGGGGATGACTGACAAGGGACACAGTGCTGCCACTGGATTGCTGGATGTCTCTTGAACATGCTCTGTTTGTGAAAAAAATCATTTACTTGGGATTTGTGTGCCTTCGTGTATATGTTCTTCCACAGTAAATCATTGCAATTTTTAAAAAGTATACTATGTCTGAGGGTCCCACCTCGACAGATTTTGGTTTAATTGGTCTGGAGTGCAGCCAGGAATCGACGTTTCTAACAGCTCCCCCAGGTGGGTCTGATGTGCATCCAAGAACCACTGTGTCAGAACTTGGCAACCCTCCTCACTATTTCTTGGAGCAGAAAATGCTGCTGCTTCTCCAGAAAACCTAAATCAGGATGTTTTCTGGAAAACACCAGGAGACAACTATAACAGGCCTTCCATGGAAAAATAGGTGATATATTTCACCATTATAATTTATTAACTTTTATTGAACATTTACTGCATTCCAAGAGTGAGCAAAGTGCTACACTATCCCATTTAACCTTCCCAACAAGTCTACATGACAGGTGCTGTTGACTCCCATTTTAAAAGGAAGCTCAGTGGGGTTAAGTCACTGCCCAAGGCACACAGCCAGAGAGCAACAGGGTGGGACCCTCAGACAGGGGTAGGGTTCAAGTCCAGATTGGCTTTGACCCTGAAGTCCCTGCTCCTTAGCCACCACCCAAACTGCCTCTCCAGTCAGTTCTTGGCTGCAGGACTTCACAGAGCCTTTATTTGCTAATGGGAACTGTGAGTTGCCAACACAAGAATGTGGATGCCCCAGTTTCCAAAGTCATTTGCTTGCTCTGTCTCAGCCCATCATCCACACGGCTAGCAGAGTTTGCCTTCCTAGGCTGAGTCTGATTCTGTATTTCCCTTTTGGGGAGATGTGATGGTTCCCACTACCTGTTAGAGTCAAGCTCAAGCCCTCAGCCTAAAGTCCAGACCGCCCAGCCTCTGGCCTTGACATTTCCTCTTTCTGCCTGGCCATCCTAGCCTCCCTCCCCAACCTCCAACCCTTAAGTACCCGATTTTCCAGCAACGCTGAACAGGCTTGATGGCTCCCACCTGCACAATGGTACCAGCATCTGCTGAGATTCTACAATGTACCAGGAACCCCATCCCCACAACAAGTCCTAAAAACCATCACCATTATCCCCACTTGACAGATAGGAAAGGAAGGCTCAGATTAACACACCCAAAGTCACAACCAGGAAGCGGCAGGTCTAGGGTTGGACCCCAGGTCCATCTACACAGAGCCCATGCGGTTCTCTACACCACACTCACCTCCGTCCCCACACGTGTGGTTCTGTGGGGTGGCAACACGGTGCTTTCTCTCCACCTGGAAAAGGCTCCATGCTCCCTGAGAGCTGACTCCAGTGCTGCTCTGACAATATCCATCCTAAGTACGTTCCAGGCACTTGACTCACCCTGCCTCATTCAGACAATGTTGTCTCATTGCTCTTTATTTTACTTTATTTATTTTGGGGGTGCTGGGAATTGAACTCAGGAACACTCTACCTCTGAGCTACACTCCCAATTATTTTTTTATTTTGAGACTGGGCCCTGCTAAGTTGCCCAGGCTGGCTTTGAACTTGCAATCCTCCTGCCTCAGCCTTCTGAGTTAGTGGGACTACAGGCGTGTACCACCGTGCCCAGCTCTCACTACTCTATATTTCCTCTGAACTCTTCTTCTTTATTTGCCCTCTCTAGATCCTCTCTCTAGTTCCAAGGCATTTGGCCACATCTCTACAGGGACACTTAATGCTCAGTTGAGTAAGTGTTGGCTTTAGACTGCCTCCTCCATTTGACTGGCTGCTCTTGGAAGACAAGGGATACTTGCTATTCACTCTTCATTACCTTCGCAGAGCCATCCAGCACAGAGGAGGTATCCAATAAATGGGAGAGAGTGGACGGGAGGGTGCGAGACTAAAAATTCACTAAGATCATCCCACAGTCCCAAGGCCAGGAAGTGGCCCATCAGCTTGGAACAAGTGCAGTAGCATCAAACCAGACAGAACAGATCTGGATGATGGGGGAAAGAAGGTAGACCACTAACTTCCCTTCCACAGGCAGATAGAGTAGGGATGCCCTGGCTCACCCTCTCTTCCCTCTGCATCTCCACAACTGGTTCCGTGTATCCCTGCCTCTGGGATTTGTTATGAAAGTAATGGTTGGGCTCATTCCATAGCCCTGTCTCAGTTGATATTCTCAATGGCTCCTTGCCTTGTGCTGCTCTTAAGATGTCCCAAGTGAATGAAGAGATGTATGGGACAGGTAGGTCCCAACTAAGTGGTTAGATCAGCTATCAGATCCTTTTCTAAATGGACCTATTTCCTTACAAGGCGCAGACAGATCTTAGGCTTGCTTATTCATACAACACCCATCCTGTGCATCTGCTCTACGACAGGCACATCTCCTTGTAACCCCCGGGGTAAGCAGCATGTTTATGTCACCCACGTGCAACCTCCATGGGCCCCAAGGCTGTGGATTTTTTTTTCATATTTTTTCAGTTGTAGTTGGACACAATATCTTTATTTTACTTCTTTTTATGTGGTGCTGAGGATCGAACCCAGCATCTCGCACATGCTAGGTGAGCGCTTTACCACTGAGCCACAACCCCAGCCCCAAAGCTGTGGATTTTTAAAGCCAGCCCCTGATCTCTTGCTCCCTGTCCTGGGCTAGCTCTGCCCAGGTGTAAGTGATCAGCAACCACACCCACTACAAACTGGGCTGGGTGTCTGCACAGGCTCTCTCCAACAAACCACCTCAATAAACATGGAAACCACCAAAGAGGCTATTTAAAATTACTCAGACTCCCTAACTTCTCGCCTCGCCTCTTCCCACCGGGGAGTGGTGCCACTTTTCTGCCTCTAATCGAGTTGTTTTCTTCTGAGAATTTTAAGTGCCCCCGACCCAATGCATTCCAGGACATGGTGCATGCTGTATTTTATGGAATCGTTGCAATGCTCATTAAGAGGGGGTTTATCAGACCACTGGCTTATGCCTTCTTCCTGCACAAGGCCAACCACGCTGCTGTGCTCTTGTTTTATTTATCCACGTTTCTGCCGACTCCAGGAGATGGGATCAACGTGAGGACCAGGACTGATTTAATTTAATTTTTGTCTCCAATATAAAGCCCAAGACCAGATAAAATGTGATCTTGAATATTTAACAATCTTTATATAGGCACATCATAAAATCTGAATTACTGTAGAATCTGACTCAGAAATGTTCTCTTCTATGCAGGTTGAGCATCCCTAATCCAAATATTTTAAATTCAAAGTACTCCAACATCTGAAACTTTGGGAGCACCAACCTGACACCATAAGTGGAAAATTCTACATGACCTCATGTGACAGGTCACAGCCAATATGCAGGCACACTAAAAACAATGTGTCAAAGAATCTATGAACCTAAGGTATATGTGAAATATAATTGAATTTTGTGTTGGAATTTGGGTCCCATCCTCCAAGATATTTCACTAAGAACATATATGAAAATACACCAAAATCTGAAAGGGAAAAAAATGCTTCCAAGCCTTTCAGATACAGGATACTCAACCTGTACCTACCAGGCTGGCAAAAAATAAGCTTCCTTAATACTCAGTGTTAGAGCCAAGCATGGTGGTACACTCCTGTAATTTCAGTAACTTAGGAGGCTGAGGCAGGAGGATCTCAAGTTCCAGCTCAGCCCAGGCAACTTAGCAAGACCCTGTCTAAAAGTAAAAAATAAAAAGGGCTGGAAATGTGCTCAATGTCAATAGTAATGTGCCTTGAATTCCATCCCCAGTACCACAAAAAAAAAAAAAATTCTCAGTGTTGGAGAAGAATGGGAAACAGGCAGCTACACTGAGGAAACAGAAATTGGTTTGGTCTCTTGGGAGGACAATTTGGCATTATCTGACCCAGTTTCAACTGTAATAAATTTTCCTTATGGATAAAATCATACCATTGTAGGAAGATACACACTGTACAAATGAGGATTTTATAACCTTATACATCTGCATTAGGAAAGAACTAGGAACTATTTCAACCTCAGCAAGGGACAAGAAAGTAAACGATGGTATTTTATTTTATTTTTTTAAATCACTGGAATACCACCCAGCCTTTCCAGGTCTGCTGGGAGTAGCAGTACACCCCTGTAATTCCACTGACTCAGGAAGCTGAGGCAGGAGGATCTCAAAGTCTAGCGCAGTTGAGGCAATTTAGTGAGACCCTGTCTTGCTGCCCCCTGAACAGCCATTAATTCAGATAGCAGGGAGGGGCAATGGGGGATTAAGAAAGACACACAAACATCAAGAGAGAAAGCTGGGATTAGGTGGGAAACTGATCTCTGGTTGAGAACAGTGACTCAGAGCTGTCTCGGCATGTTTATTATATAGGTTTTATCATCAAAAGGTGATTTGTGGAAAAGTTTCTGCAAAGCAGGCAGGCTTGAAGGTCACAGCACTGACAGACATCACAGTTATCTTGTTATGCTCAGAATCCCCTATCCCTGGGAGTTAGTGTCTGAGTTTCAAGGTCAAGACTGATAGCTCTGAGCCTTTACACAGACTTTCCTCAGGCAGGGCATCACCATAGCAACTGGGCAATCTTAATCTCTACTTTAGCACAAGGGGTTCCCAGCACAAGCACACCACAACCACAAGGCAATCAAAAACCTTGATCCACATCACTGTGCCCCATACTATCTCAAAATAAAAAGTGAAAAGGAGCTGGGGGTGTGACTCAGTGGTAGTGTGCCCCTGGCTTCAATCCCCAGTACCAAAAAAAAAAAAGACGCAGGCCTATGCATATGTGTTGACAGGTGCTCAGATACATTAGTTGAAAAAAGAAGCCTTAGAAGAGTGTGGCACAGATGCATTCAAAAGAGAAAGGGATAAATATGCAAATGGATATGAGTTTGTATATGCATCTGAAATTTATGGAAAGATACAGAAAACATTGAGGGATTTTGTCTGGGGAAGGGTTTGAGTGGCTGGGGAAGACAGGGAAATTTTACTTTCCATTTTCCACTTTTCTGTACTGTGTGAATTTTTTATGATGTGCTTGTTTTCTTTTTATAATTAAAAAGCATAAAACATAGCAATAAGAAAACAAAAGCTTGATTTCATATGTCAAAGGAAACAAACAAATGACATTTTGGGGAAAGTTTTCCATATTTCCTAATAAGGCTATAGGTAATGTTCCTGCCTACAGGTGAGCTGAGGACAGCAATAGTTCTAACGGGACCCTCGAGACATGGAAAGTCACCAACAAGGGCCAACAACCCTGAAGAGAATGTCAGAATGTGTACCTTTTACTTGCAACTAGATGACAGCAAATAAAACCAGTTCTGATGAAGACACTGAACCAAGAAATTCTGAGAACTCTCCAGCCTGGCACGGACACTGGGGATGCCCAGGTAAGTGATGGCTATAAGTAACCTGGTGAACAACTCACCTGCCCCCCCCCCCGGGAATGTACTGACCCAGGGCTCTGCTCACTTGTCCCTTCTGCTCTATGGCCAGCTATTACTCCCAAAGCTGACTTTAAAGATAATGATGCAATAGTAACAGTTGATACATAGCAAGTACATCTTACACCACAAGCAAAGACTACCTGCTTCATTGTATCCATGTCATTGTACTACTGTCCATCCTGTTTTACACCTGGGGAAACAGGAGTTCAGCAACTGAAGTTAAGCAAGTGACTTCTCAAGATTGCAGTAAGTGGTGGAGACAGTAATTGAACCCAGGTCTGACTCCAAAGCCAGTCAGGGTCACTTCTAGCCTCCCTCTCCCATCTGAAGGAAGGACTACAAAAAAAGCACTGCCAGCCAGGCATGGTGGAGCACACCTGTAATCCCAGTGGCTCAGGAGGCTGAGGCAGGAAGATGGCAAGTTCAAGGCCAGCCTCAGCAATTTAGCAAGGCCCTGAGCACTTTAGTGAGGCCCTCTTTAAAAATAAGAAGTAAAAACAGTCTGCAGATGTGACTTGGTGGTTAAGCACTGGGTTTAATCCCTGGTACCAAAAAAAAAAAAGGCACTCCCTGAGAGGAGGGACAACCCCACAGAGAAAAGGCAGCATTTCTGTGCAAAGAAAAGCCAGAAAGTGAAATAATTAAGGGCAAGGGCCTTGAAGCCAGAGGTGCTTGATTCAAGTCCTGACTGTATGACCTTGGGGATGTCCTTGAACCTCTCTATGCCTCACTTTCCTGTGCAATAGTAATTAGGGTGGGAATAATGCCACCTGATTTGCCAGGAGAATTAAAAGAGTTAAATAGACAGTGCTCATAATAAGTACCAAATGTTAATGATTATTACTAATATTAAGAAAAGTTCACCCTTCCCTCCAGGCAGAGGCAATCCTGCAGGGAGCAGAGCTTGGCCAGTGGAGCACAGGCTGGGTTTTAGCTTCTCCCTTAGCCCAGTACCCCTGGGCAGTACCTAGCTCTTCAACCCTAGCCCAGTCCTGCTAAGCAATTAACCAGTGCTTGGTGCCAGTTCTTCCTCCCACCTTCTCCTCCACCATGTGAATCAGAGTCACCTGGCACACCTTTTTAAACAAACAGATTCCCCCACATTGGCTGATTCTGACACAGGTAGGCTGGGCTAGGGCCCAGGGATCTGTATTTTTAACAAAAGCCCCAGGTGACCAGTTGACCTAGGAACAGTGTGTTCCTGGACACATGTTTTCAGAAGCACTAGAGCTCATCACACAAGTGCTGGCTGTTTCAGCTGCTCCCTGAGGCCAAGCATCCCGTCTGGTCCTAGGTCTGGGCACACAGCAAAGAGGTGCAGTAAACATCTGCGACTGCAAGCCAGCCAGCAGAACAGATGGCTGTGCAAACAGGCACACAGGCTGAATTTGCTTTTGTGCTTGAGTGGGTCACACCAGGGACCCTCACCTGTAGGCTTAGAGTTCTCCAGCTTGCTGCTACTCAAAGTGCAATTCACAGACCAGAGGGATGGCACCCTGGGAACCTACTAGAAACACAGAAGTTCTGTCCCCAGCCCCACTGAGTCACACTCTGCATTCTAAGAGGAACCTCAGGGTTTGAGGCATACACCTCAGGCATACATCCTGACCCCTTCCCCTCATCTGCATGTGCACATCTAATGGGGGCCAATCTTGTCCTTCAAACTCCTACAGAGACCTGAAAAAACAGCGTATTCTTTTCAATAGCCAGATTCATGCTCAGCAACCAGCCGGAGGCTCAGAGGGAACCATTGCTTTAATGAGTTATTTATTTCAAAGTCCATTAAAATAAGTTTTCCCAATAAATTATTTTAAAAAAGAGAGAGACAACACTGGCCTCTATAATTCTGGGCGTAAAACACTCCCTGCCTTTAAACACAGTCTCAACCCCTGCTTCCCTACCCAAAGCCATCCGAAGACATCAAACAGCAGAAGAAAACTAGCACCTTCTTCCTGTTGGCCAGGCGACAAGACATCAGGCAGATTTCACGCCACAGCTTGACCTCATCAGTCCAAGGCCTATCACACCGCTGTAAACGGCAGTGGAAAAATAGCCATTCAGTGGGCTTCCTTCAATGCACCAGAAGGGAAAAAACAGGAAGCTATCACAGCTGCGCTGGCCTGACAAATCCCAAGGGCCCAGCCGACAGGGCGTTTCTTGTCAGCACCTACATCCCCCAGCCCCAGCAGCCTACTTGTTCAGGCTAAGGTGGGCCCTGCATCTGCATAAGCAAATGCAGAGGTGACTGCAGCAAGGATCCGGATCAAAAGGCCCCACACACCTGCTGGGGAGGGAAGACAGTGCTTGGTCTGAATTTCTTTGGCCTGCATTCCAACTGGCTGTTTGTCATTCAGGTTCACCTTAATCTCTTCTGCCCATTCAGAATGTCCCGTAAGCCAAACCCCTGGGGCTCCAGGGCACATAGGCCTTCCAAGTCCTCATTCATTCCTTTAATGCATATTGGTTGTCTCCTGGGTTCCTGGGCATCACACTGGGCAACTGGGGACACAGGGCTGAATGGATTAGACAGTCTCTGACCTTATGGGACTTACAGTCCAGTGGAGCTTTCTCAACCTTGGCACTATTAACATTTGGGCTCCGATCTCCCTCTCTCTCTCTCTCTCTCTCTCTCTCTCTCTCTCTCTCTCTCTCTCTCTCTCCCCCCTGTGGGAGGCTGTGCTGTGTACTATAGCATATTTAGCAGCATTTCTGGTCTATATGTGCTAGAGAGATCTTTGGTCAGCAGCTCCTGTCCCCCTGTGCTCTCCCTCCTGGGTTGTCACAACCCAAAACACTTCTAGATGTTGGTAAAGGTGCTGTGGTGGGGCAAATTTTCTCCAACTGAGAACCAGGAGACTATAAGAATACTGATCACCATAGAACGTAACCCTATAATCATAACTAAGTACCACGGAGGAAAATTTGATGGACATTGTACCAACGTTACCTACAACTTGAAAGCCAGACATTTTACATGCATCTTACAATCCTTAGGACAATTCTGAATTGTGCGTGTGTGTAATATCTATAGTAAATATGGCCTAAATTTCCAGATGAAGAAGAGCCTTTTCCAAGGCTCAGGAAGTGAAAAAATCGCCCGAGGCCCTAAAGCTGGAACCCTAGACCTAAACTTTATCTCCATGTAAAGGAAACTTGAGCCTTTGTTAAGATGCCTTCTGTAAAGGGCGGGGTCTGTGGTCATGTGATGTTCTGAGCAACCATCCTAAAAGACTCATTCCTCCCTGGGGCCACTGTGGGGCTTGGCCACCACCTGCCACATCAATCAGGCTGCAAACTGCCTGCATCAGGGCACATTTGTGGAGCACCAGTGGGCTGAGGAATGACATTCTAGATTCTGAGTTACTCAAGAAAACCTCCCCCCACAAGTACCTGCGTACAGCAATTTCCCCAAAATCATGGCAGGTACTCAGAGCACACCCCACTGTGACCCGTCTCCAGAATGCCTACTGACCAGCATCTGAGGGTACAGCATGAGACAAGCCAGACTTTCTGCAGTCAGTTTTAGATATTTACCAAGAGCGTGAAAGAGGAGGTGTGGGGCAGCACAGGGCAACTGTGGAGACTCCCCACATGTGATTTCTATACAAGTGACATGCATTTAGCAATGTGCCTCAGTTTCCCCCTCCATGAAGTGGACAGGTGCATCACTCCAATAAATTGATACAAGTACTCGGTGGCAATGCAAGGCCATGAACATGACCAGAAAGGCATCTGGTGCAATTTGTGATCAATAAGGGAGTCGGGTCAGGACACTTCCTCCACCCATACCCACTCCTCCATGTGAGACACTAAGTCCCAGGAAGAAAGAAACAGGTGCAGAGGTCGGGGAAGCATCTCAGGAAGAGGAAGGGGACCTCTGTGCTTCCTAAGTGGAACCCAGGGAGGAACAGTGACTGCACTGGCAAACAAGCTCAGGCCAGTCCATCGTCCCGTGCAAAAGTCAATCCTGAACTTTCTCCCATGCTACAATCAAGACAGCCCTCCTCAGAGACCTGCCACCTGACAAGGCCACCGTGTGCCTGCTTCGGGTCAGCGAGTGTTTAACCATTCAAGGCCCTTGGCAGGATGGCCTCAGCCTCCCCCCAGGCCAGGCCTCCTAACCCCTGCTCCCTCATACTTGGTGCTGGCTGGGCTCCAGCTGTGACTCCCGCCCATGGCTCTCCAAAGACACCAAGTGCTCTCAAGCCCATGTGCCGTTTTACATGCACAGCGGTTCTCCCTGCAAGAGCTGCAACCCCTCCGGTACCTACCACCTGGAAAATTGTCACTGAAGGGCTCAAATATGTTCCTACAGCAAATTTCGTCCACCTGTTATTGGTAATAATAGACTAATAATAATAGCAACTAACATCTGTGAGTACTTATTCATGTCTAGAAGGTCCTGAGCTAAGTTGTTACCCACATGGTCTCTTTTCTCCTTGTATCATCACCTTCTAAAGGTAGCTTATCCACATGACAGGTAAGAAATCTGTCCGTCATCACTCAGTGATGAAATGGCAGCTTGAAGGTTCACACCTGGTCAGCTTCAGCCCACCTGTTCTCCCATGCTCTTAACTTCTGCCTCTTGCTTTTGAAGCTTTTCTTTCACAGGGTCCTCACTGTCTGTCTCCAGGCCTGCCTCTCCCCCAGATGAGAGCCTGAGAGCTGCCTTGGTCATCTTGAAACCCCTTGCTAAGCACAAGGCCCGGAATGGACTGAACATCTGTTGAAGGAATCAATGAGCCCTGGAGAATGATAGCCAGCTGAGAAAGGCTTAAGTGGATGTTCAGACTCCGTGGGGACAGACTCATGCTGGACTCAAATTCCCAGGAGAGAGCCCCACCCTCAACCCAGGAGTCAGGCTCTAGGTTTTCCCTGTCCAGATAGCTAGAGGCAGAGGAGACATAATCTAACTCCCTGAACAGGAGGAAGCAGGGCCTTTGAGAGCTCAGTGCAGGAGAGGAAATGGTGGTGATGGTGACAATGATCACTTCCTGCATTCCTCCTGCACCAGGTGATCTACTAAGCATTTTATATGTGTCTGATCTCACATGATCCTCACAGCCTTATGAAGTAGGCATTAATATGAGTCCCATTTTTCTGGATGAGAAAACTAAGGCTCAAGAGAATAAGACCTTTACAAAGGGTCCCAGAGCTTTTGGGTTTAGAGTGTAATGTCACCTAGACCTGTCTGGCTTCATTGCTCTTCATACTTATGGCTTTCTGTAAAAGACAGAATGCCTTTTGTGGAGGCCAATCTCTAAGATGTGATGGGACAGAGAAGTTTGTACCAGTCTTGACTGGGAGGATGCCAGTTGGGACCTCCTGTCTACTGAATGCTATAAGGGTTCTGGGGACAGGGAGTGGGGTGGCTATGTTAGAAGAGGTGGACAGAGGCAGGAGTCCTGAGAGTCTAAGCATAGCATGGAATCAATGCATGTGCCTTGACAATCTGCTAAACCAGGCTGGCTCGGCCTCTGTTAGAGAAATTTTACTCTAGGTATGGAGCTGGTTTTGAGAAAAGCCAGACTTTTCAAAGAGGCCAAAAGAGCTCAGCAGAAAGTTCTAGCCTTAAGGGAAAAATGCAACTCTGCCTCAACATCCCCCTCAGGCTTCCAAAAAGAGTTAACAGCCAGATTAGAATTTAACCTCCACTCTGGCTCACTTAGCAGAACAAAGTCTGAACAGGCCCCAGGCATCAGCCTTGCCCACCGTGTACTTCCAGGCCAGGGACGGCACAGAGAGCAACAGGAAGCCGGGCCTCACCAGAACCACAGAGCTACAAGTGAATGTCACAGCAGGAGGATACCAAAAGAGGCCAAGGAAAGACTGAGTGGTCTTCCTAAAGGAAGAGACTGGGACGAGCTGGGGAGACACTGTTGGTCAGACCCAGTTGACAAGCAGGTACCTTCTTGAAGGTCCACAGTGGCCTGGACAACACCTTGTCTGAAATAGCCTAGGGACTGGGGCAGAGAACATGGGATTTGGGTGACAGGTGGGAGAGAAGGGGATGGGGGATTGTGTGGGAAAGGCCCTGTGAGCAGGCAGCACTCTGGAAGGATTCACCGGCCCCCACCGCCTCCTGCAAGCTGGCTCTTTGCGACAAAACTAGGGAGAGAGATGCAGAAACTCCCCCAGCCCCTGCAGAACCACCCACTAGGGGTCCACTCCTGCACCTAAGAGACACGCCCAGCTCTAGCCAGTATAGAAGGCGCCAGCGTTTGCTAGGAGGGCTCACCTCCCATGCTCCACTGCACCAAGCACTTCGCAGGCCCGGCACTCATCATCCCCATGGCCTGGGTAGCCCCATTTCATAGAGACCTCTGGGGCTCAGGAGGCCAAGTGCCTTCCCTGCCCGCGGGCAGACAGTTAGTCGCTGGCTGAGCTGAGAAGCTTTGTTAGCAGCCTGAAACGAGACCTTTCAGATGGAAGGTTTTCTCCACCAGCCGCAGGAAATGGCAGGGCGCACAGGGAAGTACCCCCGCGGCTAACTGCAGGCCTCTTCCAGAGATCCCGGCGGGAAAGGGCGCCTGGTACCTCGGGGCTCCGGGTCCTCCACAGAGGGCGATTCAGAAGCAGCACCTGGTGCTCGGAGCCGCGGGGAACTGGTGGGCGCTTCTGACAGCCAGAACAGGGGCCCATTATGTGGAATCTAATCACATGGGCGCGCAAGCAGCTCGGCTTTCGGTTCTGAGAAGCGCTTATGCAGCCGCATCTCTCTCCCTCCGCTCTCGAGATTTCAGGCAGCGCCGGGTCCTGGGCCTGGCGCGTGGCGGCGGCGCACCGCAGGCTCCCAGGAGGGCCAGATTCACAGCTCGCCTAGGCTCAATTATCCGCCCGGGACTGGGAGCCGCATCAACAGCATTTCCAGGGAAGCCGCAGGCCGGGCCCGGGAGGAGAAAGCAGAGGAAGGGAGTCTGTAATCGGAAAGCAGGCGGATAGCGAGCGCCACCCCCTCCTGGCCCCCCACTCGGGGCGACCTGGGCTCTCCAGGTGACCTTGGGGGAGACCCCTCTGCGCGACCTCTCCATTGAGAGGATCCTACGGCTTCTGCCGACCCTGGGCGCTCGGGGGCGCTACTCCCTGCAGGAGCCGACGCGCGGGACTCGGCGGCAAGGCAAATAGCGCTCCCGGCGCCAGGGACCCGGCGGCCAGCGCACAGCGGCCCCGGGGAGAGGCAAGGCGGCCCTGGGGAGAGGTCCGGCGCACGCCTCCCGGGGAACTACAACGCGGGTGTCTGCCCCGGCCGGCCGACACCGGGGATCCCGCGGCCGGGCAGGTCTGCTCGCCGTGGCACCAGCCCTGGGGACCTTTCCCGCCCGGGCAGGAGTGCTCTCTGCGCCCTGCCGCTACCTACGGAGACCAGGCGCCACCACGCGAGGGGGCGGCGCCCCCATGCCCAATCCAGAGACTGGGCGCCTGTGGTGTTTAGTGCTCTGTGGCTCCCGCTGGGCATTGCTACCCCCGCAGTCAGCGGCCCATCAGTCAGAACCCACCGAAGACCACTCCCCACCAGCCCCAAGATCGCACCACTACAACCCCAGCCAACAACCTGCCAGTGCACTCCTCACCTCAGCCTAGACATGGAGGCTCCAGACGCGGGAGAACGCCCCACTCCATCCTCAGTCCTGAGCTCTAGGTACCTGCTTTTCCAGTGCCCCCCACCAAATTACCTTAAGTCCCTCGTCCTCCACCAGGTTATCAGAAGCTGAGACCACCTCCCCGCCCAGATTCTTGTCCTTCGCCCTGTCAAGCCGCAGAGCGCAGGGAGGAGGAGGCGCCGCCGGGGAACTCACCCGTTCTCTAGAGCCCTGCCCCGGGCGGCTCCCGGCCCTGGCTCAGTCAGTAGGTCCCCAAGCCACAGCTGCTAGTGCGGCGACAGAGCCAGCTCTGCTCGGCGGCGAGCCTCCGCGCCGCCTTTCGGCTCCTCCCCCGAGGCGGGGCCTGAGTCGCTGGCGTGGGGTGGACCGACTCAACACCAGCCTGCTTGCAAAGGGTGTCAGTGCTCCTGGCGTGGGGGCCTCTTTATGAACAAGAGGAAATTGAAAGGAGATGAGATGGACTCTTCCTCCCACCCGCTCCCCCCATGGAAAGAAGGAAGTCAAGAATGGCATTCTTGCTCCCATTTGACAGATGGTATCATGAAGCTCCAGAAGGAGTAGTAACCTGCCCGAGGTCACATAGGATAGTACCAGTGCTCGGAAGTCAATTGTCCTACCTGAGGACCCTCGCGTAGCCTGTCTGAAGGCTTCACAGGACGTCCGGGGACGCGACCAGGTCTTGCCCTAGGAACAGGTCTGTGGGGACAGGTCTCCCAGCGGAGGAGAGCAAGACAAGTGACCTGCGGTGTGGGCTAGCATCATATCCTCTTTCTGGAAAAAGGGGAGGTTAAGTGAAGGAGGAAGGAAGTGGTTGTACCTCGCTGACGTCTGCCGATTTGAAGATGTGCAGGATCTAGACCTGGGCTGCTTCCCTGAGATTTCATGCTAAAAATACAAACGCAATAAAATAAATATGCAAAACATAACGGGTGGCTTCTTTCTCTCTGCGAACCAAGCCTCTTCTGGGGCAGAAGGCCCTGCACCCTGTGCCTTTCTTTGCACAATGAATTTAACTATCTTTAAGTTGCTTTTGAAAACCAACCCTCCTCCCCCCAGGAAGAAGAGAGAAAGTTAATAAACACAGGGGGAAAAAACCCAACCCAAAACATTCTCTGGAATCCACACTCCCTGAACAGTGGCCTTAGAACAATAGAGTTCTCTTTTCAACAAAGGGCTTTGTTTCCTGAGATTAGAGCCTCAGGCACCCTTGGGCCAACCAGCTGAGGGGGGTGGCAGATAAGGTTTAAGTTTGGGGAGTCTGGGGATCTATACTGTTAATTTGATTCCTCTCGTTTGGAGAACTCTGGGTCACTATTTGTGAGCAATATTCTTTTGAGACTGAAGACATCACCTGAATTTAAGTGATTTCTTATTTACTAAGAAAATTCAATAACTTTTCTTGAAGGAGCAAAAAAAAAAAAATGTGGGTTAGGCCTATTCTAGGGCCACAGGCCCTTCCCGATCCCCTGAAGACCTCCTTCACTTGCCCTGTCTCCCTCTCAGTTCAATAATAATCCAGTTGTGAATGACACTGTTTGAGTAGGAGCAATTAGAGAGCAGAGCAGGTGGGAAAGACTTACAATGATGTTTAAAATAACCCAGGGGGACCATTGTTCTCTGCAGAATGTTTCCATTGATTTATAATGAAGAGCTGTGGGCTGAGAAGGTGATAATCCATCTCTCCAAGGCATGTGTAGAACCTGGAGCCAGTGTCCCTGAAATGACGTCTTCAAGGGGAGGGGATGTCCCAAATCCCCATGTTGTGCTGTTCATTCACATCTCTCACGGGGTTGATATCGAGAGCTAAAGTATACTGTACAGTAAATTGGAGGGCTCACACTTTCTGATTTCAAACTAAAGCTACCATAATCAAGATAGTGTGGTAAGGGTGAAAGGATCGACACATGGGTCAATGGAATACAACTGAGAGTCCAGACATAAGTGATGTATATGGTCAATCAGTTTTTAATAAGAGCACTAAGGCAAGTTAATGAAGAAGGAATAATCTTTGCAACTGAATAGAGCTGGGACAACTGGATACCAGGTGCAAAAGGACGAATTGGACCCCTACCTCACACCATATAAAAATGAACCACAAATGGACCAGACTCAAATATTGGAACTAAAATTATAAAACTCTCAGAAAACATAAGCATAATCTTTGTGTTCTTGAATTAAGCAATGATGCCAGATATGGTGGGGCACACCTGTAATCCCAGCAATTCAGGAGGCTGATACAGGATAATCACAAATTCAAGTCCATCCTAGGAAACTTAACAAGACCCTGTTTCAAAATAAGAAATAAAAAGGGCTGGAGTGCAGCTCAGTGGTATAGAGAGCTCCTGGGTTCATTTCTCAATACTGGTGTGGTATTTGAATAGCCATTTCTCCAAATAGGATACATAATTGGCCAAAAAGCACACAAAAAGATAACATCATTAACTGCAAGGGAAATGTAAACCAAAACCAAAATAAAATACCATTTTAGACCTACTAGGTTTGAGTTCAGTGTGCTCAGGGACAATGGGGGACAGGGCAGGACTCTGGTGCCTTTAGGGGCGGGAGCTGGAATTCTGACAGCTGAGATGGGGTCTGAGAGTCTTCCTTTGTAGCTGCAGCCCAAACATTGATAAAAAAAAATCAATCAATCAATAACAAATGTTGGTGAAGATACAGAGAAAGCGGAACTGTCATACATCACACTGCTTTGAAAAACTGGCCTTTCCTCAAAATGTTAAAGTTACCAGATGACCCAGCAACTCCATTCTTAGGTATATTCTCATAAGAAATAATAACATGCAGACACACAAAAACTTGTTCCCAAATGTTCAGAATAGCCAAAAAGAAGAAACAACCCAATGTCTACCAGGCAATAAATGATAAATAAGGCATAATCTATCTATACAATGCAGTATTACTTGGCAATTGAAAAGGACGAAGCACTGACACATGTTGCAACATGGATGAGCTTTGAAAGTAAATTGCAATGTGAAAGAAGCAGCTGCAAGCCACATGTTGTATGATTCTGTTTGAAAAGTCCAGAACAGACAAATGTACAGAGACAGAAAGCAGATTAGTGGTTGTCTGGAGCTGGAAGAGTATTTGTGGGGGCAACTGGGAGATGACTGGTAAAGGGGTGTTTCTTTTGGGGATGATGAAATGTCCTAAAGTTGATTTTGGATGGCCTCACAACCATGAGTGTACAAAAAAAAAAAACATTGAATTGTATACTTTTTTGGTGGGGGAAGTGAACTCAGGGGCCACTGAGCCACACCCGCCAGCCCTCTTTTGTATTTTATTTAGAGACAGCCTCTCACTGAGTTGCTTAGGGCCTCGCTTTTGCTAAGGCTGGCTTTGGACTCTGGATCCTCCTGCCTCAGCCTCCCAAGCTGCTGGGATTACAGGCATGGGTCACGACGCCCAGCTGCATTGTATATTTTAAATGAGTAAATTGTATGATGTGTGAATTATCAACAAATTTTGCCCTTCCCCCCAAAAAAAGTTAAACTATACTCCAATCCTTGAAAGCAACATTTTCAGTGTCCTCCAAATCCCTCTCTCATCTGTCCCCAGTCAAGAAAGTTCCACTCTTTGTTTCAAGGTCATCTATGGTGCCACCTATAATAAGATATTTAGGAATCGTTCAAGACCAAAAAATGTTCTTTTTGCCCCGTATTTTTTATTGGTATTATAGTGGTACATAGTGGTGGGATTGTTGTTACATGTTTAGATATGCACACAATATAACAATACAATTTCAAGGCCAAAGAAGGTTTTAATATCTGCAAATATCTGTGGACCTGAAACACTGATTTTATAAACACAGAATGAACTACATGGCTTTGGGCCTACTCATCAACTACAACTTAACCAACGCGTAGTTGCATATACCTTGCTAGGTGACTCTTGTCTCCTTGCTGATGCCACTAGCGATGGTGTTGGCTCCAGGCCAGATCCCAGCAACAGCAGCGCAGGAAGTGCAGAGGGTGCCACGTGGTCTGGCATAAAACTGAGCCAAGTGGGGAGAAAGGCATTCTGGGGAAGAGTCCCACTCTGGCCTGAGCTCGCTGGGCGGTCATTTCCTCTTCCACAGTGTCGGTTTCCTGCTCTGTAATCTCCAATTGTACAATACTCTGTGTGTTTGTATGTGTGTTTTTTTCCCACGTCCCACATGCTTTTGAGGGAAGTGACCTTTTCTCCACCTCTTTTGTGCGCTCCACATAACTGTCTGCACAGTGGGAGCCCCACATGTAGCATGGAGGGATCAGCAGATGTTTGGGCCTAGCAGGTGACCCCTGTCCTGGGATTCTGTTAGAATGCAGTAACTAGGAGTAGGGGTGGACTGGTTTTCTTTTCCTTTTAAATTTTATAGATTTTCATTTTTATGTTTAATTTATGGGAAACCCTACTCTGTTGCTCTCAGTCTCGGCAGAACACTAGACTCACTACAGAACCTTTCAAATTTTTTGATACCCAGACTCTACCCCAAACCATTTGAATCAAAATCACTGAAGGTTTAATTTGAAACACACATACACACACAAACACACACATACACACACACACACACACACACACACACACACGTCAACAAAGCAAAGCAACACTCCCCACAAGTATGGCAAATACAACTTGCCAACATATTCAGGGGTCAAGATCACTGTCTAAGTCCTGTTTCAAATTAAGGGGGAGCACAGAAATGTTTGAAGAAGAAGAGGTGGAGACAAGGTTATTTAGAATTTTGCTTTCTACACTTGTCCTCTTTGGCCCCAGAATGGAATGTGCATTTCAACCAAGTCTAATGAATAGCTAATGCCTTCAAAGTTTTAGTAGCAAAACCTCATCCTCCTGCTTACTTTTTAAAAATAGGGCTCCCCAAATTCCCTGCAGTAAAGAGCCATTAGGGTACTTATTTAAAATGGGGGTTCCATTTTGCAATCACCAATACTATAATTGATTGGAGAAAGAGGAGTCAGCATTGGATACTAAAGCCACGAGTGAAGGGTCATTGGGTAACATCATAGCAAATTATCATGCCACAGAGTACTGAGTAACTATAAAGGGGGGGCATGTACCTTTACTGTGGAGAGCTCTAGCAGTCTCCTCCTTAACTGAAGGATCAAACTCAGCATCACCCAGATGGGGACAACCTGACAAAATTCTCCCCCTGATGTGACGAAATAAGATGTACCCAGAAACTTCTATGTCATATTCTTGCCAAAAATACTTAACCTGATTTTAATCATGAGGAAAATTTAGACAAATCTAGAATGTGGGACATTCTACAAGCCTGGAGTTAATATCACTTTTTGAAAACAGACAGGAAGTTACTCAATTAAATGGGGCTAAAGGGAGATAATGAAGGTGGGCCCCTTGACGGGATCCTTGATAGAAAAAGTAAACAGCTATAAAGAAATGTTGTGGACAGCTAGGGATTTAAATGCTGTCTGCATAGTGGAAGATACTGCTGAATTGATGTTAATGTTCTTGGGTATGACCGTGACATTGTGGTTATAGAGGCACAGGTCCTTATGTTTAGGAAATGCATGCTGAGAAGAAGGTGAGGGAGGGGGAGAGAGAAAGCAAAAATAAGTCAAATGTTAACAACTGCTGAATCTGGGTGAGGGCAATTTGATATTTTTCAAGATGAAAAAGTTGCGGGGAGGGGCAGAAATGCAGACTCCTGGGTCCTTCCCCTTGGACATTCTGATCCAGTGGACTGGGATCTGTTTTGTTTTGTTTTGTTGGTACGGGGGATTGAATCCAGGAGCATTTTACAACCGAACTCCATCCCCAGCCCTGTTTTTTTTATTTTGGACAAGCTGTTGCCAAGTCGTTGAGGGTATCTGTAAGTTGCTGCCTCAGCCTCCACAGTCACCAGGATTACAGGTGTGCACCGCTATACCTCATGGAATCTGTATCTTTAAAGAAGTGCTCAGAGCTGTGTACCATGGCACCTGCTTGTAATTCCAGTTCCTGGGGTGGCTAAGGTAGGAGGATCTCAAGTTCAAGGTCTGCCTCAGCCACTTACCAAGACAACAAGTTAGCAAGACCCTGTCTCAAAATAAAAAATAAAAGGACTGGGAATGCACTCAGTGGTAAAGTGCCCCAGGGTTCAATCCCCAGTACCAAAAAAATTTAAAAAAAATTTTTTTTTTCAATCCTTAGCACCAAAGAAAGAAGGAAAAAATGAATTTCACTATTGTGCATGATTATGCACAAATGAAAAGGAAAAAAATGAAAAGACAAAACAAAAGAAAGAGGGCAGTTCTCAGATGATTTGTGTCTGACGTTAGTTCCACCATCTCCAGCATGATCCACAGATGTCCCCCTCAGTGCAGGGACCACTCACTCAGACGCCCAGGTGGGCATTACCAATGTCATGGCACATTCTGTTCCCCTGCCCAACCTGCTGTTTGTTCCCTCTTTCCCTGTTCAGCTCTGCCCTTCTTTCAAGTCTCAGATCAAACGTCATTCCCTCAGGGAAGGTCTCCAGGAGCCCCTCAGTCAGAGCCTCTAGGGACTATGGCTGTGATCTTATGTCCAACTGTGACTACTTTCATTAGCACATTAGGTGGCTGGATGGGTCCCTGACTCCAATGTGGAAGTCCTAACCCTCAGTACCTAAGAATGTGAGATGTTTGGAGATAAGGTCTTTGCTCTGATTTAAACATAGGCATGTGTCCAAGTGTTAAAGGCTTGGACCCCAGGGCAGAGCTGTGGGGAGGAACTTCTTCTGGATGTGGGACCTTGTGAGAGGGCAATGTGGGAGGTCCTAGGTCATTGTGGACATGTCCTGTAGGCATGTCCTTGAAGGGGCTTGTGGGAACCTGCCCTCTCCCGCTTCCCTTCTCCTTCCTGGCGCACAATACAAATGGTTTTGCTCCACCATGGCATGATGTCCTTGCCAGGGGACCACCTGACCACATTGGAACCCACAGAACTGTGAAAAGCTTTTCTCTTCATAAGTTAATTGTCTAAAATATTCCATTACCACGACGACAAACAAAACTGCCTAACACGTCTTTAAGAAGGTGACCAAGGTCAAATGAGCTCATGTGGGTGGCCCCAAACCCAGTAGGACTTATAAGAAGAGATTAAGAGACAGAGAAAAGACCCCCATGAAGACAGGGAGGAAGACAGCCATCTCCACACCAAGAAGGAAGTCCCTGGAAGACCTAACCTGCCAACACCTTGATATCAAAGTTCCAACCTCCAGAATCATGAGAAAATAGATGTCAGCTGTGTAGGTCCCCAGTCTGGTGGCCAGGCACACTAAAACAGAGTGTGCCACCAATTAGGGACTAGGTCTGTTCTTATTTACCACCAACATCCAGTGCCTTGTGACACTTGGCAGAGTGAGGAGCACAGGGGGGATCTGCAGAGAGAACCAAGTGACCTGCTTTGTGATGCCATCAGAAGTGTTTAGAGGGACGCTCTATCTCTCACACACTGGGCTCCAGACACAGCGCAGGAAGACACGTGAGGTCCACATTTTGGAAATCACAATCTGAGGCTCAAGTTTCCTTTTTTCCATCTTTGACTAGTTGCTGCTGCTGCCCTTGCCCTCAGCCCTCCACCCGTTCAGCCCTTGTCATTTGTGGCCTCTGGTGGGGCTTAGATGCCACCTACAGCGAACAGAAGTCATTCCCCAGTCCTGAGGGGCAAAATTGAGTCGGAAACATCTGCAGCACAGGAAGTGGCCTGAAAGCCAAAGCACGGTTGGTGTGTTCCTGCCTGGGACAGGGAAGCAAGGTCTTTGGGGTTCTGGAAATCCAGGCTGGGACAACATACAGGCAAAGCTGAAGTAGGAAGGCCAGATGTTTATTCCCAGGTAGTAACTGATTGAAGAGATGCTCCGCTTCTGAAGTATCAGGAAGATGTCAGTAAAACACCAGGAGGCTAAAGTTCACAGCCCTCTGATCAACAAAAAAAGCTCTGTCCCTATTTGGGTGGGCTAGGACCATGGAACCAGAACCCCTCAGGGTGGGAAGAACCAAATGCTGGTACAGCCACTTTGGAGACAAATTTGGCACTATTTAAGAAAGTTAGATGTGTGTGTCCTGTGGCCCAGAAGGCCCATATTTAGGAATGCCTGCTAGAGGAAAACATCTCACCTCATGTAGGAGGAGTGACATCTAAGGATTCTTATCATGGCTTTACCTGTAAGAGCAATAATGGCAACATCCTAAATGCCTGCCAATAGGGGAATGCAAAAATGAATTAAGAAGCATTTTAATATAATGGAATTCTAAACAGCAGAAAACAAATTGAAATATATACCTATATATGCTACCTATATAACACAGGCAGATCTGGAACACGAAGTATGGGTTGAAAAAAGAAAAAAAAAAAGCAGCAAATTACAAATGGAAAACTTGCAGGACAAGACTTTCATATTTTCGAAATACAATAGCTATGCTGGGCCCAGTAGTGCATGCCTGTAATCCAGCAGCAGGAGGATCCCATGTTTGAAGCCAGTCTTAGCAACTTAGCAAGGCCCTAAGCAACTTAGTGAGATCCTGTCTCAAATTTAAAAAAAAATAAAAAGGGCTGAGGATGTATCTCAGTGGTAAAGTACCTCTGGGTTCTATCCCCAGTACCAAAAGGAGAAAAGGAAATAAACTCAATGGCATCCATTCATGATATGCACATCTGCAGAAGTAGAAGTATAAACAACAGGGTGGCTGGCTGTCCTCCCTGGTCCCCACCCCTCCCTCAGTGCAGTTTTACCTGTAGGGATTCCTTTGTCCTCTGACTTCCTAGGATAAAACCAAAGGAAGTAGCAGCAGGAGATCGCCAGGCTGAAGAATGAGGTCATGTGACTAGGTGGTGTCCCTCTGTGTCAGGCTCCATTTCCTTGTTGGGGAGATGGAGGGGCTTTGGTCATTGCTGGCTCCTCTTATCTCAGTTTCCCCAGTCATAAAATGGGAATGAGAAAAGCATCTACCTCTTAGTCGCTGTGTGGACTTGGCACAGTGTCTGGTGGGTTATAAACACTGAAAAAGCTTCTGTTGTTACTAATCACACCCTGTCTCCATTTTTGCAAGGGACCTCTGCACCATTTTTTTGAAATACAAAAAAATCGCATGACTTCCTTTAATGTCACTTAAAACTTCAGAATACAGGTCTGAAAGTCATCTCTTATCTTAAACCATAGGGACCAAAGTGCTTTTTAAATTCTGAAGTTTCAGGATTGTGTAAATGGAACCTAGTGCCCAAGCTTGGGCCAGGGGCTGGTGAGGCAGTATCACTGCGAGAACACAGGTGGGTGGGACAGTCATGGATACCTGGGGGGAGGGCCTGAGAATTTCCACTGCTCACAGGTTCCCAGGTGATGCAGATGCTGCTGGGATGAAGACCACAGGAGGACTGCTCCTGTCTGAGATATGACCTCCCTAGGAGGTCTGGAGCCACGGCCCCATGACCAAATATTAGTATTTCCCTGTGAAATGTTCATGGAAGATTATAGATAGCCTTATGTCAGTTCAGATTAGGGTTTGATACTGAGTGAGCCTGTGTAAACTGATGGAAAAACTTTCAGTTTTCAAAGAATTTTGAATTTTGGAAGAGAATGTAAGAGACTAGATTTGTAAACTGAATCATGAGCAAAGATAAAAACATTTTTTTAAAAAACAGTGATATTATGCTTGCTTTTTGGGGGAGCTCTGGGGGTCAAATCCAGGGCCCTGTGCGTGCTGGGCAAATGCTCTACCACTGAGCTGCACCCAACTCCTTTTTCATTTTATTTTGAGACAGGGTCTTGCTATGTTGTCCAGGCTGGCCTCACACTTGCAATCCTCTGCTTCAGCCTCCCAAGTATCTGGCATTACAGGCATGTGCCAACATGCTCAGCTATAATATAGTTTTAAAACTAACTGGACTCACCACCATCAGGGATTGTGAAAGTTTGTGGAATGAAAATGTTAATAGCTCTTAAAATCCAATGCAGATTGTGCAACGCTCATATTGGCCACCAGGTGACAGCACCCACTCTGTGTCCAAACCTGGAGAAATCTGGAGGGTGTTTTGGGTTAAAGAGCCGGGCTGGTGGTGGCTTCCTCTGCAAGAGCACTTGGAAGTGAACAATGCTATGTAATCAACTACTCCAAAACTCAGTGGGGTAAAGCAACCATTTTATTACGCTCATGAGTTCCGTGGATCCACAACTTAGAAAGGACACAGCTGAGACAGCTTTCCTCTATTCCACATCTAGGACATCCGCGGTAGTTTCCATGGCTGGGACCTGGAACGTCTGGAGGGGTCTTCTCTCAGCATGCTGGGCCTAACACTGGCTGTCAGTGGAACACCTACCTCAGTTCTGCATGATCCCTCAGGATGTGCTGGCTTGGGCGTCATCACGATGTGGCGCCTGGATTTAAAGGTGGACTTCAAGGGGAGAGGACACAGACCACACCTGGATGGGAGGCACAGGAAAGCCACTGTGTTAAATGCTTAGCATTTGTTAAGGCTGCTCTGAGCATCACAGACAGGGTGACTTCAACAACAGAAATGTATTTCTCAGAGTTTATCAGTCAGATTGGATTAGAGCTCACCCTAACAGTCTACTTTTAATCACCTCTTTAAAGGTCCTACCTCCAGGGCACTGGGGTTTGGCTCAGTGGTAGAACACTTGCCTAGCATGTGTGAGGCACTGGGTTCGATTCCCAGCACCACATAAAAAATAAAAATAAAATAAAGGTATTTGTATCCATCTACAACTAAAAAAGTATATATATATATATATATATATATATATATTTTTTTTTTTTTTTAAAGGCATTACCTCCAAATACAGTCACATTCTGTGGTCCTGCGCTCAGGACTCCAACATGGTTTTTTGAGGGGAACACAGTTCAGCCCTTAACAGAACACTGTCGGAAGATCAGGTGGGATGGGAGCAGTCCATTCATCTTGGAAAAATGCCATCAGCTATGGTACTCCCTTCCAGCTATGTGTCCATGGCTTTACTGTCCATTAAGCACATCATCCTCACTCCTATATCCATGCCCTTAAACATGCTTCCTTAGCCAAAGGGAG